>NC_137021.1:24049161-24066661 GCF_032717465.1 Coenobita brevimanus | reverse complement strand
CTAAGCTGTACATCTAACCCTATCCACTCATACGCTGCAACTGACTCCACCCTTCACCTTTCCATTCCAGTTCCCGCAGCGCCCGTCTTCAACAGTTACTTCAACAAGCAAGGGATGAGGCTGTGGCACACCTAATGTCTGATTTGGCTCGTATCTCTGACTGGGGTAAAAATAATATGGCTGTCTTTAATGCATCTAAGACTCAGTTCTTACACCTATCAACCCGACAAAATCTTCCACAGGTATACCCACTAATGTTTAATAATATTCAGCTTAATCCTGCAACATCCTTGAACATGCTTGGGGTTTTCATTTACTGCGGGACTTTTCTTGGAAAAGATCATATTACACATCTCTTGTAAAATCTGCTTCCAAGAGATTGGGGTGTGCTAAGCCGAGCTCCGCTCTTTCTTTTACTCCCTGCACAATTGTTGACTCTATACAGGGGTTTTATCCGCCCCTGTGTGGAGTACAACTCTCATGTGTGGGGAGGCTCCCCACATACAGCTCTTCTCAATAGGGTGGAGTCAAATGCTTTTCATCTCATTAACTCTCCTCCTCTTACTGACTCCCTTCAACCTCTGTCTCTTCGCCGCACTGTTGCATCTTTATCTCTTTTCTATCGCTACTTTAATGATCACTGCTCCTCTGAACTGTCTGCTTGCATTCCTCCACCTCTACGACGGGCGCGTATCACCCGTTTGGCAGCAAACTCTCATCCTTTTTCTGTCCAACTCTCTAATGCAAGAGTTAACCGTTACTCCCAGTCTTTCATTTATGCAACAGGTCAGCTCTGGAACTGTCTCCCTCTGTCTGTATTTCCTGCTGCCTATGATCTCCAGTCTTTCAAACGCAGTGTGTCCAGGCATCTCAAAATGATTGGATCTTGAATTTGGCTCTATATTGTATTTTGTTTTTCTCTTGGAGGGAACTGTTACTGCGGGCTCATGGCCTTTGGTTCCTTCTTCCTCGCATAAAAAAAGAAAAAAAAGAATCGGCAGGTAGTAGGGAGAAGGAGCCTAGCAACATGTGCGAGAGGAGAGAGGGAGAGAGAGAGGAGAGCGAGACAGGGAGGTAGCTAGCGGGACTCTATAATTCACTTGTGTGAGAGACGTTGTTAATATTTTCAAGACAAAATAAAAATAGTCCCACACTATTCTTTACCTCTCCTGTCATTGCATGACAAATGGGAAAGAAGATTATCTACTTACAAACTACTCACGTATAACAACCGCTCGTCCACAAGTCTAATATATACATAACTGATCTACAAAACATCACTACAAGAATATGTAAAGTCTTTTATGACATTTGGTAGCAGAGAACGTATACGAACCTCGTCTACGAATCAACAGTGAATTCCTACAAAATATCAAGATTGAAAACAAAAGAAAAAATACCTCTCACAACCAACAACTCACAACCAGCTCCTGACAGTATTCTCTCCAACTCTCCCTCCATCTCCCCGATCATCATGCTGATGTAGAGGTGAAGAGGTCACAGGACGCCTTGCCCAGTCAGTTTAACAATGTACTGAGTACAAACAGTCTTGCAATTTTCTACGGTGACGAACCTAACGAACTACAACCATCTACAATCAACTACAAGTAACAACTCTACGTGTCGTCATGTGATAATCTTCTACATCAGCTCCTACAAGTAGTGGCAGTCTTCACATCCCACAACGAGTAAATCATAAGAAAAAAGGACCGAGAATACATCAGAAAGAAAGAAAAAACAAAGCAAACAAACAAAGAGTGAGATACGACTCACAACTCACAACCACCAGACCTCACCCTTCTCTCTCTCTGCCACATCCACCTCAACCTCCACCGCTGACGCAGGAGTGAAGAGGTCAAGACAACGAAACAAATACCAAGCCCATATTCACAACTCATCTTACTTCACTCTATTCTTCACTCAAGTTACTTACCATTGCTAGCTCATTTATTCACCACAGATACCAGTGTGGGAAGTCGACGTCAACATACGTTTACTGAGACGACGACAAGCCGTGTGTCATGACACCCCCACAACACGTCAATCAACCCGCGAAGAACAACAACACTATCACCACGTGCAACACCACTGACACCATTTCCACCACGGTAAAAAATTAGTGAGTTACTTCATTTATACAATACACACGATCATAGACAAAAAACTTCCTACAAAAACATATAAAACGTGCTGTATAGTTACAACTTAAATACATATACCTACTGCAATTATCTTCATAATTTAATCATTAAATACTTGCACCAACAATAAATATTCTACACTGTATATATTCATTCATTTACTATAGCATTTATTTACTACCAACGCAGTGTTACCATTTATACCTACATAAAATACGTGTTTCATAAGCATACAAGCTATACATTATTACATTTTAAAGAAGTGATAAAGAAAATATACCATCACAGTTACTCAGTGAGCGATCAAAAGAACTGTTTTTTAAACATGTTATTAATTAAAGCATTACCTAGTGGAAACAGATAAATTAAGCTACAACGAAGAACCAGAAAAAAAAAAAAAAATGGCCAACACAAATGACGTTAGCAAGAATGAACATCTTCAACACAATCGTGAAGACAAAGATTTTCCACACAAGTGCCTGAACACATATCATTGCCCACGATAGGTAAAAGTGAACAAGTCAGTGTATATCATGATTAATACTGTATATAGTGTATATATATTTTTTATACTAAAATAAAATATGGGACTATATATTATCATTTTCAGTAATATCTGTGCAATATAAACTAAACCCTGAAAAAGGATCCCAAAGAAATTAGCCAGCAATTATGCAACCATGAACAACACAGAAAAAGCGTAGACAAACGAAGAAAAACAAACCATAGAAACTCAATACATACAAAAAAAAAAAAAAAAAAAAAAAAAAACGAAATAGAGTAAGATCACATAACAAACAAATGAAAATAAGTGTAAGTGTTACTACAAATGCCAAAATACCACATAAACTACAAACAAAAAAAGCAAATTGTTTGAAAATACTCCATAAGCTAGTGGCATGGCACAATATCATATATCATCGACCGCAGCATGACCGGATTCAATGTCAGGACTTCAATTATTACAATTCATGTAACGACAAACGATTGCATAATGTTACACTTTCACTACAATTTTATAACTACAAACAATATACTTAACGAATTATGTAATTGTTGCATTAACAAGAATGTAAACTTTTATGTAACTTTAACTACAATTATATGTAACTACAAAACGATATATAATAACAATTATGTAACGACAAACGATTGCATTAGGTTACACTTGCTACCACAATTAATTATGTAACTATAAACAATATGTAACAATTATATAACTTGCATTAACAAGATGTAACTTTTATGTAGCACTTTAACTACAATTATGTAACTACAAAAAAACAATATGTAACAATTATGTAACAGTTCCATTAACAAGATGTAACTTTTATGTAACTTTAACTACAATTATAAGGCCAACACAGTTAAGTGTAACAGTTGCATTAACAAAATGTAACTACAATTATAAAGGCCAACACAATTATGCATTACCACAATATTATATGTAACAATTCGCATGAAATGTTTCACAATTTATGTATATACTACAATGTTACTATAATGTAACAATTACAATACAATTATGCTTAATAATTTCCTCAATGTTACAATTACTGTATTACCACAATGTTACTACAATATTATGTAAAGTCATACAAATTATACCACAATTCTGTACTACCAGTATCATCATAGCAAGTTAGGTGAAATATTAAGACATTACCTAAAGGATAACTCAATATGTAATGTATAACCTAGCAGTATTACCATTGCACAATTATATGCCAAGTATCGTCTGTTATACATACATATCTTACAAAATGTCATATTACAACAACCATTGCATTTATTCAAATATGTATACCAACTTGTTTAGAAATGTAATATTACTAGATCATTGCAATTTACTATGAATATTATATGTATACAATAATTATAATCAATAATATGTACTAATAGATTAGCATATGTCAATGATGATTGCTGTCGGAGGGACTCCAGTGGCGTGACCCCGGAGCATATGTTAGGGACTTCCACATTATAATTACAAATCATAATAGATAAACTAGATAAATAGATAGATAGAGAGACGAGATAGAAGCAGGAAGTCACATGATGAGAAGGTATTGTGTCTGCAAGAATCGAGCAATAGCTAAACATGCTTACACACACTCTTAACTCAAGAGAATGCTTTATAGGCACAGGACAAGCGCCTCGGCTGACCATACACACACATACACACATACTCACACACAGGCTTCTAGAACTTTCCAACAACAGTGATAACACACATGACACGACCCCTGCTACACCAGAATTTAAGAAGCCAGAGGCAGAAGGAGACAGGCCATAGAATCGGCAGGAGTAGTAGGGAGAAGGAGCCTAGCAACATTGGTGAGAGGAGAGAGGGAGAGAGAGAGGAGAGCTGAGACAGGGAGGTAAAAGCTAGCGGGACACTACTGTTATACTTCACTCGTGTGAGAGACTTTGTTAATATTTCCAAGACAGAGATAAAAGTAGTCCCATACTATTCTTTACCTCTCCTGTCATTGCATGACAAATGGGAAAGAAGATTATCTACTTACAAAACTACTCATTAACGTATAACAACCGCTCGTCCACAAGTCTTATATATACATACCTGCTCTACAAAAATTTATACAATCTCTTACAATTTTTTTTGTGATATATATATATATATATATATATATATATATATATATATATATATATATAGATTTTTTTATTTTTATTTAAGTTAGAAAGGAGGGAGGGTGGAAGAGGTGAAGGGAAAGTGAGAAATTATGAAGGAATTAAGATTGGATAGGTGACGGGCAGGTCGTCTTGCTGTTTTTATATTTGTTTGTGTTGGAGTTTTTGTTGATGGTCACGTGATTTGATTGTTGACCTTGGGTGTAGGTTTACACCTGTGTCTGAGTGTATGAGTGCGTGTGTGTGTGTGTGTGTGTGGGAGTGATTGTAGTATGTGCTATCTTGCACGAACGTGTGTGTGTTTGTTGTTGTAAGTGTCTCGTAGTTGTTGTGTCAGCTAGCTAGCTAGAATAGTGGTATAGGTTCCGTTTCTAAAGTTTTTAGGCTAAGCTAGGGAACCATTTACTGAATTTAGCAGGAAATCTCCATCAGTTCCATTTCTTTTCTTATTTTTTGGTAGGCTTCTTGATTTTGGTTTTCTATTTTAGTCCATATTTTTTTTGCTAAGTTGTGTAGTCTTATGTTAATTGGTAGTGTATTGGTGAATGTGTGTATTTCTTCTGTTGTCATTGTTTATGGGTATTGTTGGTTTGTTGCTAATCGCAATGCTTTGCTCTGTGTCTTCTGTAGTTTTTTAATCTGGTTGTTTGATAGCGTGTGGGATGGGATGGGAGGGTATCCCAGGATAGGGAGAATCATGGCTTTTACTAGGTGGGTTTTTATTTTAATGCTTAGGTCTTTGAATCTGTAAAGTTTGGTGAGTGCTATTCTTGCTTTCCCCACTCTTTCTCGAATGTGGTCTGTGTACCCTCTTTTGTTGATTCTCAGGCCGAGGACTCTACCAGTGGGCTGAAATTCTATAGGTTCCTCCTCAATTATTAATGTTTCCGTTTTCCTTTTGGATAGTTGGATGACTGTGAATTTATCCATGTTTGTTTGTATTTTCCATTCTTTTTCTAATTTGTTGATCTTTTCAGCCTCGTTTGCTGTGAGTCTGTTCATTATATTCTTGGACTGGCCTGCGTATCCTACAATTTGTGTTATGTCGTCCGTATATATATATATATATATATATATATATATATATATATATATATATATATATATATATATATATATATATATATATACAGACGCCATAATCCCGTAAGGGGGTGGCCATCTGACTTACAGGAGTTATTTGATCTGTGGGGAGGGGGCACTAACCCTTCACCAACCCACTTGCTGACACTTAGGGAGCACGTATGGTTAGGTTATATGATTACCACCCAGCGTTGTATCATGGTTTCTTGGCTTACAAGAAACCACATGGCTTGTCACTCAATGTAAAGCTACTTAGTAAAGCAGAAAGAAAAGCAATAATAAGTGACAGAAAAGATTGGAGAAATAGGAAGTGGGGAGAGCAGAGCAGAGAAAAAGAATTATCAAGGCTAAGGAAGAAGTAGGGAGCAATACAGTTCAAGTGACTGGATGATGGTCGCCACCATCTACCACTTTATACGAGTATATATATATATATATATATATATATATATATATATATATATATATATATATATATATATATATATATATATATATTATTATTACATCCCCGTCCTCACACTGCCACAGGCTCCAACAGCAGTAGTACAGTACAGGAAGGACGTTGCCCAGTGAGAGTTGTCTGCCTCTTCTTTCATGGTCAGCCTTTACGTACGTGCAGTACACAAGATCGAAAGCTGAGGTGAAAATAAACACTGGCTCCTTAAAGTTCACTGTCTTTATTTTCCAAATAATTCCACTTAATGCTTTTCAACTTCACTGTTCTCACAAGCACTGGAACTATACACACTTTACTGACTGCAGTTGCACTTAATGTTTAACAACACTTCACAGATAGTACACTTAATGCTTGCTAACACTTCACTTATTACACAAGTACTGAAAATAATCTTCACTGACAGCAATTACACTTAATACACTTCACTGTCTTCTCAAGTTCCACTGATATACAAACTTCAATAACCCGTCACTGTTTGCCACTGTTCGCACAAGTACCAAAAATATACAATCTTCACTGACACTGACACTGCACCAAAACCAAAACTGACCACTTCACACAAACTGACCTGATACCCGACTAAACTCCAAACTGACTTGACACCTCACTAAACTTGTATTAATCTCTACCCCATCCTTATTATAAGCTTGCACTGTTCTAGAAACGTCCACTTCTCCAACATTCTAGGACATACTGTCTTGCATCAGCCCCTAGCAACAACAGTTACCAACTACGAGACATCAAAACATTCTAGAGTTGTCTTACATTACCTAACACTCTAAATCATTAACCATACGAACTTAAATTACATAGTTTAACAAGCAATTACTTAAATAAAACATTATAAAGAAAAAGAGCACAAAAATAAATGCATAACTTACGAAATAACTATGCTCACAAACAGCAGGCTAACGTGGCAACTCCTGACTCGTACCGAACTTACGGTACCAGAAACGTCTCGAAAAGATCTCGCCTACCTAACTGGCAAATCTCACTTCATAACAATATATATATATATATATATATATATATATATATATATATATATATATATATATATAGAAACGTCTCCGAAAGATCTACGCTTACTACCTAACTGGCAAATCTCCCTTCATAACAATATATATATATATATATATATATATATATATATATATATATATATATATATATATATATATATATATATATATATATATATATACAGTATGTACTGCAGCCTCTGTGCGTTTCGAACGCTAGTCGACGAGGGTTTGCCACCCACCAGAGTTGTAAAAACTTTGGAAACTGTTCACCAAGCCACTGACTTAACTTTGACGGATATCAGGGGTGCTGTGGTTGAACCAGTGTCCCATACTAAGTATGGTTGCACCCAGTCGGTTTAAGGAGGGACGATGATTACACTTGGCTGACAGACTGCACACACATCCACAGCCACTAGAACACTACAATCACACTCACAAGCACATCTAACTATACGTACAGTCTCTATCAGACAGCCTAAGCCACTGGGTAAAGATACATTAAGTTGTGATCGTCCCTTCTTCGGTACCACCTCAGGTGTGTTCCTCATAACAGTTCCCTATCACATCCACATCCACACCACAACGCTCCTTTTTATCCTCATTCGTCAGCCTGTCTCTCCATGTGACTCCCCACAGGCTCCTCTTGCCCCATATAACTCATTTCCACTGCTCTCACTCTTGACTTGTGTCCTTCCAACAACGTCCAAGCTTCACTTCCATTCATTAGAGTTGGTATCACGATACTGTCATGTAGTAACTTTTTCACTTCCATGCTCACTTCGCTGTTTCTTATCACTGCTTTCAAAGAACCAGCAACCTTTCTTCCCTGCTGTACTCTTTCAAGCACTTCACCCTCCAACCCTCCATCCTTACTCATCACACTACCCAAGTACTTAAACGTACTCACATTTTCCAATTCCTCACCATCCAACCTTGCTGTACATTCACTGACTTCACCTCTCTCAAAGACCATCACTTTACTCTTCCCTACATTCACCTTTAGATTCCGTTTCTTACACACTCTCCCAAACTCATCCACCAAGCCTTAGAGCTCCTCTTCATCTTCACTCAACAACACAGTATCATCTGCAAACAACAGTACAGGGAGTTTCCAGACACTATCCTCTCTCACCAGGGCCACTCCAACATCCACTACCCTACCTTGTACTTCTTTTATTACCCCATCCATGTACAGATTGAACAACCATGGAGACATGACACATACCTGTTTCAACCCAACTTTCAAAGAGAAAAATTCACTTAGTTCACCATCCACACGCACTGCAGCCTTCGCACCATCGTACATACTCTTCACAGCATTCAACAACTTCCCATCTACTTCATATATTCTTAACACTTTCCACAATCCTTGTCTATCCACCCTGTCATATGCTTTCTCCAAATCCATGAAAGCCGCATACAACTTCTTTCTCTTCTCTAGAAACTTTTCCACTAAAGATCTAAGAATGAATATCTGATCTACACAACCTCTCCCCTTCGTAAAGGCTCCGTGTTATTCTCCAACTAATTTCTCTGTTCTTTCTCTAACTCTGTCAATAAGTATCCTACCATACACTTTTTCTATTATACTAACAAGACAAATGCCCCTATGATTACCACGCACTTCTTTTTCCCCTTTTCCTTTGTACAAGGGAATAATTATACCTGACTTCCAATCCTCCGGGACTCTACCTTCCTCCCAGGCCAATCTGCACATCTTCCACATCCATTCTACTACTATCTCTCCCCCATGCTTCAGCATTTCACCACACACTCCATCAATTCCTGGGGCTTTCCCCAATTTAACTTTCTTCATTGCTTCCACAACTTCTATCCTACTGATTTCTTCCTGTCTTCCTCACCTCCCTCCTTCTCCCAGCCATTCCCCAGCCACTTATACTGCATTACTTCCATGTCCTCTATGTTCAACAATTCCTTAAAAGTGTTCTCTCCATCTGCTCACTTTTTCTCCCTCCTCCACTAGTAATCTATCTATCTATCTATCTATCTATCTATCTATATATATATATATATATATATATATATATATATATATATATATATATATATATACATGATGAGAAATAGTGTCTGGGCGTGGAAGAAGTTGAGAGGCTGGAAGAGTTATATGCAGAATGAAAGAGAGAGGTGAAAAGATTAGTAAGAGAGAGTAAGAGGAGAGTGGATGAGGAATTTGGAAGGAATTTGAGTGTAAAGTGGAGGGACTGTAAGAAAATGTTCTGGAAAGAGGTGAAAAGAGTAAGACAGGGTGGAAGTGAAGTTAGCAGGGGAGTGAAAGATAAAAATGGTAGATTACTAGTGGAGGAAGGGAGAAAAAGTGAGCAGATGGAGAGAACACTTTAAGGAATTGTTGAATATAGAGAGTATGGAAGTAATGCAAGTATAAGTGGCGTGGGGAATGACTGGGAGAAGGAGGGGAGGTGAGAAGACAGGAAGAAATCAGTTGGATAGAAGTTGTGGAATAATGAAGAAAGTTAAAGCCGGGAAAGCCCCAGGAATTGATGGAGTGTGTGATGAAAATGCTGAAGCATGGGGGAGAGATAGTAGTAGAATGGATGTGGAAGATGCTTTGTGATTGGCCTAGGAGGAAGGTAGAGTCCCTGGAGGATTGGAAGTCAGGTATAATTATTCCCTTGTACAAAGGAAAAGGGGAAAAAGAAGTGTGTGGTAATCATAGGGGCATTTGTCTTCTTAGTATAATAGGAAAAGTGTATGGTATGATACTTATTGACAGAGTTAGAGAAAGAACAGAGGAATTAGTTGGGAGAAGAACAGGGAGGCTTTACAAAAGGGAAGAGGTTGTGTAGATCAGATATTCATTCTTAGATCTTTAGTGGAAAAGTTTCTAGAGAAGAGAGAAGAAGTTGTATGCGGCTTTCATGGATTTGGAGAAAGCATATGACAGGGTGGAATAGATGCAAGGATTGTGGAAAGTGTTATAGAATACTATGTAGTAGATGGGAAGTTGTTGAATGCTGTGAAGAGTATGTACGATGGTGCCAAGAGCTGCAGTGCATGTGGATGGTGAGACTAAGTGAATTTTTATCTTTGAAAGAAAGTTGGAGTTGAATATATCCTACCATACACTTTTTCTATTATACTAAGAAGACAAATGCCCCTATGATTACCACGCACTTCTCTTTCCCCTCTTTTTCTTTGTACAAGGGAATAATTATACCCTGACTTCCAATCCTCCCGGGACTCTACCTTCCCTCCCAGGCCAATCTGCACATCTTCCACATCCATTCTACTACTATCTCTCCCCCATGCTTCAGCATTTCACCACACACTCCATCAATTCCTAGAGGGCTTTCCCCGATTTAACTTTCTTCATTGCTTCCAATAAATTTCTATCTCTACTACAGATTTCCTTCCTGTCTTCTCACCTCCCTCCTTCTCCCAGCCATTCCCCAGCCACTTCATACTCGCATTACTTCCATACTCTATGTTTCAACAATTCCTTAAAGTGTTCTCTCCATCTGCTCACTTTTTCTCCCTTCTCCACTAAGTAATCTACCCATTTTTATCTTTCACTCCCCTGCTAACTTTCACTTTCACCCTGTCTTACTCTTTTCACCTCTTTCCAGAACATTTTCTTAAAGTCACTACACTTTACAATCAAATTACTTCCAAATTCTTCATCAACTCTCTTCTTACTCTCTCTTACTAATCTTTTCACCTCTCTCTTTCTTTCTACATATAACTCTTCCGCCTCTCAACTTCTTCCACGCCCCTATTTCTCATATTATATATATATATATATATATATATATATATATATATATATATATATATATATATATATATAGATATACATATATACATATATATATATATATATATATATATATATATATATATATATATATATATATATATATATATATATATATAGATATACATATATACATATATATATATATATATATATATATATAATATATATATATATATATATATATATATATATATATATATATATATATATATATATATATATATATATTCAACCATTCAACCGTACAAGTCTCCTGCATAACAAGGGCCTCCCCCCAACCTTCTCCACGAATTCCCTGACTGAGCCAATCTTTGCCACGTTTTCCCCTCAAATTTCTCGATCTTCTCTCGTCACCTTCCTGCACTGAACTTTTTCTGATACACTTATGAGTCTCTTTGTGTCCAGTCAGTGAGCCTCTTGCTCAATCTGTTAGCCCCACTTTGTTCATGCACTACATGGACTGCCCACTAGGGTGTAACATGTTCACTAAAGTGTGAATTTAAAGTTTGGCAGTATGTATTCAAGTGTAAAATCAAATTTTAGGAGGGGTCCTTTCTCTTTAACTTTTGCATAAAAATCAAATTTAGTAGTATTCAATTTCTGCATTTTTCGTTTTCTGGTTCGGTACAGACTATACTGCAAGACTTATGTTGTAGCACATATACTATAACTATCTTTGCAGGCTTCTGGCCCTTGGTTTCCTCGTCACTGCCATTATAAAAAAAGAAAAACATCATTTTCTTACTAAAACAATGTAATACATCTAAGATGTTGCTAGATTTTTATTGTGATAATATCCATGTTTCAGTTAAGCACGGCTTAATTGGTGTTGATTGTTGTGTAGCCATCCATGGCTAGGCAAGGAAGGACCAAAGACAAGAAAAAAGTTCCGGATGAAAACTGCGTGATCTGTTGGGTCCAGGCAATCAATTCGTTCCTACAGAAGTTCCAACGTGGAGAGCTGTAATTAAAAGGGGAATCCTTCTGCAAGAAGAGACGCTGGTTCATGAGGATATGATAAGAGCACTGTACCCTCTGGAAGATTTGGCTAAGGACTTGGTATCACTGGTGGTAGCACAGTGGTGCAAAAGCAATGCAAAATTCATTTCTCTAGTAATAATTCAAGAGCGATCCATTGCCAGGAAAATTCTTCTCAGGAGGAAGGAAATGACACATAGTGAATGGCAGGGTGAATGCTACGTTGAGACAGAAGAGAATATCAGAACTTGATACACTGTTTGACTTAACAAACTGCAGACATGAGATTATTTTCCTTGGAAGTGAAGCATCTGGCTGCTTTGGCTGTTCTGCTAGAGTTCATGTCAACTGTGACTGTCCTCTTCCTCAAAAGATTCCAAAGCTGGAGCTGGAGTGGCTCTATTACCAGAGGATCAAAACCTCAGAACGTTCTGTCTTCCAGATGGCAAATGCTGATGTCAAGGAAACAGTGGAGCAAGTACAGGCTGCTAAGAGGAAGGAAAAAGAGCAGAAATCAGCTGAAAAGAGAAAAAGGAAGGAGGAAGAAGAAAAGGAGCTAATACTTGGGGATGCTGATGAGAATGAGGAACATGGGGCGACTTCCTTGAAGGAGTCGCCAGAAAGACCAAATACCTACCACTTTGCTGACACAGATTTTTTTCCAGTACTCCACAAGGCACAAGTGTCAGTGACAACACTGGCAAAGTCTCTACCTCTGCCAAGAGGAACTACATGGATATTTCAAACACTGCTGCGGCTGCAATTAGGTTTAAGGCACTAAACACTCCTGCATCAGCCATTTCAACTGGTTTCTTGCAGGATCTTATTAAAGCAAGCCATCTAGCTGCTGATAAGGCATATCTAGCTGTTGAAATGATGAAGATGTGGAGGGGCAAAAAGCCTATATAATCGCTGCCTCGGTGGAGGTCCTGGAGAAAAGGACAAAGGGAAAGGAGATCAAAGGAATTTTCTTTGATGGAAAACGAGATAAGAAGACAAAGATCATGAGGTACAATGAAGAAAGTGGCCGCTTCCATCCTGATACTACAACCGAAGAGCACTATAGTGTTACGTGGGAACCTGAGGGAAAGTATCAATTTCATTTTACACCAGAATAACCTGAAGGAAATGAGAAACCTGCACTTAAGGTAGCTCAGGCTCTGTTTGAGTGGATTAGTGCTGATGGTGGTAATGATACTCTTGTGGTCCTTGGTAGTGGACTCCACTAACACAAACACAGGACACTGATGGAGGCGCTATCACTCACATGGAAAAGACTGCTAGGTCACAAGTATCTTTACTGGTTGATATTGCCAGCTGTACATTAATGAACTCTGTCTCAGGCACATGATCATTAATCTTGATGGTCCTTACACTCACAAGTCTGGGTTCAGTGGCCCAATAGGAAACCTTCTTTTAGAAGATCAATGACATACCTGTCAACTTTACATTCAAGGCACTGCCAGAGAGAAAATATAATTGAACTTCCAGAAGGCATTGTACTGAACCCTTAGCACTGACTAGAAGAAAGTTCCAAAAGACAGGAATGGTAAGCAAAGAAGTTGCTAGTCTAAAATGTGTCCTACCGAATCAGACACACTGGCTGACTACAGGTGAAGCTCTGCTGAGTGCTGTGGACGAGGCAGCATGGTTTGAAGGAGAAAGGAGCTGAAGGAGCTAGAGGTCCTGGTGAAGTTTTGTCAATGGACTTCTATTTCAAGATGTATTTTGAGATAAGAGGTGAAGCACCACATGAAGTATGGACCTCACCATATTATGAAGAAGCAACTCTGAAACTGCTGAAACACCAGACCTCTGAAGTAAAGAATGTGATTACTTCTGCATTAGCATGTGGCACATACCAAGCGCACAGTAAGAACATCATTGCCTCTCTCCTGTGCAGGGAGCAATGAAGAGGAGAGGGGGCGTGGGGGGTTGACATGATCAAAAAAATAAGAGGTAAGTCTGAGTATGGAGGACATGAGTCTGAGAACTCACAGAAACCCTACACTGAATCTTCATGCTACGTCTCCGATTACTCTGATTGACTGGAATAAGGAGAAACTGTATGAGCCAGTGTTCACCTGTAAAATGTCAAGCAGAGAAGAAGTTGAGGACCTTCTCAGGTCTCCACTTCTAGTTGAAAACTTACTCAGTTCCACACTCAAAGCTGTGAAAAAGCAGTCCAGGAAGTTTTCAGCTGCTGCTCATGGAAGTGTATGGGCATGAGAGAAGAGATGGTTTTGTTCGTGCTAGGATGGTGATCACAGAGAAACGTTTGCCCTTTTTCACTCAAAGCAAGACATTATGAACACATTTTAGCTTTCTACGAGAAATAACAAGATAAATGAAGATATTTTCAGCAAAGAAGATCTCTTGGAACTTTCAGTTAACTAGAGTATTAAAAGGTTAATGAGGGACTTACCAGTACTAGACAAGAATTTAAAAAATAAATAAATAAAAAGGTTGGAGTGCCACACAGCAGCTTGCGGAAAGGGGGCAGCTACTACCACACTCAATGATGCCGATACTAAAACAAATGAAAATTGGTGGAGGCGTTAAAAATAATAACAAAAATTCCTACCTCGTGACAGGAGGCTAAAAATCTTATAATTTCATAGTTTAGGGACATACTGGGATTTTCTGTTTAGTTTAGTGGTTATAAATTAATAATATAGGATGATCTTAAACGGGTCCAGACCTACCTCAAGAAATGCTTAAAGATGTGTGTGACGAGTATGCACTTTATAATATCACTTAGGCTAATAAGTTTTTTGAAATTTGTCAAAAATCATTTTTGTTTTGAAGTGCAGTATCATTTAGGCTAGCAAAGTTTTTGAAATTTTGTCAAAAATCATTTTTTTTTTTTTTTTTTTTACTGAAGTGATTTTGTTGAACACTCCCTACGTGTCAACAAGTGGATTGGTGGAGGGTTAGTGCCCCTCCCCGTAAAAGAACTAACTCAGTCAAATGGCCATCCCTTATGGGATTATGGCGTCTGGCAATAGATAGATAGATAGATAGATAGATTTTGAATACCTAAATGCCAGTTTTTCGCAAAACTTGCACAGGACAAATCCTCCTTAAAACTCAGTTTTACATAGGAATACATACTGCCGAATTATGGTAATCCAAGTTTTTCATTATTCGACTTTAGTATGATACACCCCCTACTGCCCACGTCCATTTCTGTTCTTTTTTAACTTCTATAATATCTTTGACTATTGTCTGCATCCCCCTTACCCAAGTTGATGTTTTCTCTGTCTCTTAAATCTATTCCCGACATTGACCTTTCGATTGCGCTTTGAGAAATTATTAATTAACCTTCCGCATAGATTTTGTCCAGTTTTTCAGGCCTCACAACCATACATAATAGCTGGAGTTATACATATGTTATATACTTCTCGTTTCATACTAACTGGCAAGCTGCTTTGCATTGTCTCTATGTTTACCAAAAGCTTTCCGTTCAATTGTAAGGTGTACTTTTATTTCACTACCATGATCTTTCCATTATTTCTAGTATTTGTCCCGAGGAACTGTACTTCTCCAGTTCTTCAAGAATTTCTTCTCTTATTCTGATGACGGTCCTTATTTGTTTGTGGATTAAACATTAGTTTTACTCCAATTCGCTCTTTAGCCACAACTTTGAGACTTTCCCCTGTTCAGATCATTTAACATTTTTGCAATGTCTCACTCTGTTTATGAGATTAGGACAGTAGCATCTTGCATATTTTTGATGGTTTAGCTTTTTTCTCCACATGCTCACTCCTTTGTTTTTGAGTCTAGCTTTCTGAGAAAAAAAAAAAAAAAACTTTATGGGCATGCTGTAAATAATTTTGAGTGAAATTGTATCTCCTTGACAAACGGAATTCACAATCTTAATTTTTTTTTAGAGTCCTTATGTAATTTAACTGTAGCAGTTCCCACTCTTTACATATGTTTTCGAGCAGTTTAGCAATACGCTTACTCCTTGTTCTCGCAATGAATTTATAATTGCCATGTGTTCTCCAATGGGTCGAAAGCCTTTTCGTAATTAAAAAAAAGAAAAAAATAGCACATTGGTTTATTATATTCAGTAGTCTTCTCAGTTACCTGATTCATTGTGAGTAGATGATCAGTAATGAGAATACCTACTTCGGAATCCTGCCTGTTCACGAGGTTGTTTTTTTTTTTTTTTTTTTTTTTCTGTTAGTAAGGATAAAAATAAACAAATGGGTCGATGGTTGTAGGATCTTTCAAGTGGCATTTTGTGTACAGTAAAATAACTATTTATTGCATTACACCATGTTTTGAGATTTTTTATTTTTATACATTGACTATGGTGACTTGCATGACTATTTTCTACTTCTGCTTCTGCATTCTTGAGTAAATCTATTTACTAATCTATACCTCCAGGAACCATCCCTCTTTTCATAGTTTTAAGAGAAATGTTTACTTCATCTGCTGTTACATCAGGTTATTTCACTTGTGTCAGCTGACCAAGTTAGCTACTGGTACTACTGTCTTTAAGGCATACAGTTCTCTGTAAAATTCTTAACAAACTCTCTTCACCATCTTATAACTGCATTTAATGACTTCACCGTTTTTGTCTTTCACTGATATGTAATTTGTTGCATTCCTAGTGCCTATTATACTTCGGACCTGTTTCAGACTTTTTCCATTTTTGATGGTTTCTTTGATCTGATCAATGTTTCTCTTTCTTTCTTCTTCTCTTTCTCTGTTGTTGATAAACTTATTTAATTCCGCTCGTTCTGTTTCATCTTTCTTTTTATTTCTTACTTTCATTTCCTTTTTTTTTTTTTTTTTTTTTTTAAACTCGAATGTCTTTTCAGAATACTTTTTGGTTTTGGTTGTATTAGGTTTCCCTCCTACCTCCGTTGCTTCTCTTGGCACTTTTGTTAGTTTGTCATTCAACTCATGAATGTCATATTCCAGCATTATTCAGAGCCTGAAATCTGTTCCATATTTCCAATTGAAAGGGTGCTTTGTTTTCACTTACCTTTAATGGGCATATCTATTTATCTTTAATCATCTTCTTTCAACATTTATGAAACTGAATCAGCTGTGCAACCCACCATTGTGTGGTCACTTTCCTATATTTACTTTGTTGATAACTGTGACATTTATGATCGCGTTATTTTTATCTGCTATAATGAAATCGATTTCATTCTTTGTTATTCCATTTGGGTTCACTTTCTCACTGCCCTTTTGTGAAAGAGTGTGTTCGTTATTCTCTTGTTATACATTCCAACAAAATTTTTCACCATTTCTCATCTTTCATTTCATTCTCCCACTCCAAATTTTCTCATGTAGTTCTCCATTTTTTGATTTCCCAACTTTTGTCCTGAAGTCTTCAATA
>NC_137021.1:24011022-24049061 GCF_032717465.1 Coenobita brevimanus | reverse complement strand
GGCTTGGACTTCTAGTTCCCTCAGCTTAATTCTGGTTAGCTGAGAGTTGCACAGTTGTCACCAGTATCATGAGCAGAAAAATCACTGGGGCCAGGTATTTCCTATGCAAAACTTCAGGGTCAACTTACCTTGTGCAGTATCACATCGCTCAGAACTAACTATGGAGGACTCACTTTGCTCAAAAATTGTGTCCAGCAGTAAATAAAGTAACCGAACGAATGGAAGGCATTGAATGATTATCTGTGTGTCGATGAGAGGATGACCAAAGAGTGAAATGGATGCAAGAGTACAAAATACATATATATATTGAGTGGTGGTCAGAATCAAAGTCCAAACAAGAATGGAGAAATAGAAGAAGAGAAGGAAGGACTGGAAGAAGTAGTTTTTTACCAGGAGGGTAGAAAAGGTTATAAGATGATGGGAAAAGAAGGCAAAATATAAGCGGGAAGTGGAGGGGAGCGGCTGGGTAAATATGGATTGGAGCAGATGGGGGACGTGGAAAGTGTTTGCATGATATTCACAGGAAAGATATCATGTACAGCATGTGAGGTGGTGTGTGGGGTGAGTAGAAGACGAAAGGGGATCCAGGGGAACAGCATGGTGGGCTGAAAAGGTGAGAGGGACTGTGGCACAAACAGAAAGGAAGCTTGTATAGTGAGTGGATGAGAAACAGGGATGTTGAAGGAAGTTGAGAGACGGAAGAGAGAGATTATATGTAGAGAGGAAGAGTGAGGTAAAAAGATTAGTAAGAGAGAGTAAGAAGGGGAGTGGATGAGAGAATTTGGAAGGAATTTGAGTGTAAAGTGGAGGGGAATATATGACATGTTCTTTCAGAAAGAGGTAAAAGAGAGTTAGGGTGCCAAAATAAGTTAGTGGGGGAGTAGAAAGATAAAAATGGTAGATTACTAATGGAGGAAAAGGGAGAAAAAGTGAGCAGATGAAGAAAGAACACTTTAATGAATTGTTGAACATAGAGAATAGAAAGTAATGCAGAGTATAAGTGGCTGGGGAATGGGTTGGGGAGAAGGGGAGGGATGTGAGAAGAGAGGAATAAATCATTAGGATGGAAGCTGTGGAAGCAATGAGAGAGGTGTTAAAATGGGGAAAGCCCCAGGAATTGATGAAGTGTGTGGTGAAAGAGCTGAAGCATGGGGGAGAGATAGTAATAGAATGGATGTGGAAGTTATGTGCAGATTGGTCTGTGGGATGAAGGCTGAGTCCCGGAGGATTGAAAAGAGATCACGTAAAATTATTACCCTGTACCAAAGGAAACTTGGCAAAAAGAGATAGTGTGTGGTAATCACAGGAGGCATTTGTGCTTCTTAATATAATAGGGAAAAAATATATGGTAGGATACTTATTGACAGAGTTAGGGAAATATGAGGGTTTTAGTTGAAGAACAAAGGAGGATTTAGGAAGAGAAGAGGTAGTGTACTGTGTATTGTAGATATTCATTCTTAGATCCTTAATGGAAAAGTTTATAAGAAAAGGAAGGAAAAGACATTGTTATGCAGGCTTCATAGATTTGAAGAACTCCATATGACAGGGATTGGATAGACAAGGATTGTGGAAAGTATTAAGAATATATGGAGTAGATGGGAAGTAGTTGAAGATGCCGTGAAGAGTATGTATGAGGGTGCTAAGGCTGCAGTGCGTGTGATTGATGAACTGAGTGAATTTTTCTATTTGAAGGTTGGATTGAAACAAGGATGTGTCATGTCTCCATGGTTGTTCAGTCTGTATAAGGATGGGGTGATAAAAGAGATACAAGGGACAGATCCTCACTGCACCACACCACACGAGGGTCTACTGCGCAGTGCAATCAGCGAGATCTGCAGCAGGGCCCAACAGCAGAGATGGTTTACCCCTGCCACATCATAATGAATCCATCCCATTACCCGCACTTGACCTAATCAGCTGATCAGACTGAATGCTGAAGAATGTCCCATCAGGGCTGTGTAATCATTTATTCTTTCACAATTTCTCTCCAGTCATTCACATTATGTGCAGCCACTCTTCCTTGCTCATCAGACATCCCTCTCGCATCCAACGCTCTCTTCTCACTGTCCATCCATCATATTCACGGTCTTCTTTTCAGTCTTACACCTCACACATCCGATCCAGTTATCATTTTCACCAATCACTCATTATCCATTCTATCCATACGCCCAAACCATCGCAACACCATCTGCTCAACTCGATCCATCTCCCTCACAAAGCAAGTTCTCCTTCGCACTTCATCATTTCTCACCCAATCCATATGCGTCACTCTACACATACTCCTCAGACACCTCATTTCCATTACATACAAACTTTTCCTCTCTGTTACACCAGTATTCCACGTTTCGGCCTCATATAATGCAGTCGGTACCACAACACCGACTGCATTCTAAGCGAACGAGATCTAAACACTTTTTTCATTCCTCCCAGCACCTTTCCTACTTCGTTTATTCTAAACTTCACTTCTCCATCTATTCTTCCATCCACACCAACATGTCACCCTTAATACTTAAAACACTCTACCTCCTCAAGCAACTCACCATCCAAAACTATATTCATTCCTCCTTCCATCTACCAACCTCGTACACACTCATCACTTTACTCTTATTACCTCTCAATTTCCTCCTTTCACACCACCCTTCCAAATGCCTTTACCAACTGTCTCAATCCCTCCTCCGAATCCAGCCACCAGTGCAGTTTTCATCTGCAAACAGCAACGCTTTGATTCAAACTCCACCCTCTACCATCAGCATTCACCGGACTCAAACCTCCACCTAAAACTCTTGCATCCACATCCCTTAGAACACCATCCATATAAATATTAACCCTTTGAGATTTTCGGCCCTCCGCCGATTGTGTATGTGTCAGATTCAGCTGGGCGCATATAGAGCACGCCATCACGCAGCGATATTTGTACTTAATCGGCCACCGTACACTTTTATGGTAAATTAATGAATGTGGTACCATTTTAAAGCTGAGTAGTTGCTCTTTATCGTAGAATGGCTGAAAAAATGAAAATGCTATAGCTAACAGGGCAATAGGAGTAGAAGCTAGCCTAAAACGATAAATCGCACACTCTTCCATAGAAAAATATTTGTAAAAAAAGAATATTAGAGTTACATGAAATTTCATGGGACCATGTAAATTTACAGTAATTTCCCTTTATATATATATATATATATATATATATATATATATATATATATATATATATATATATATATATATATATATAGGTTATGGCATTTTATGTTAGTTTTCACAGAGAAAAGCTAAAGCTCTCCCTGTCACGGTGGCAAATATTCATGCTGGTAATACCTATAATATTCGCGATAAAAACCTATTAATTATGCATATATATCTGATGTACTTGTCACTGTAAAAATCAATAGTCAGAAAAGGATAAACATGAAAGTGTATGTGGAGCAAGGCCAGATAGGTAATGGAAAACATGCACATATATATATATATATATATATATATATATATATATATATATATATATATATACATATATATATATATATATATATATATATATATATATATATATATATATTTCGTATGACTCGAATTCAAGTCATCAGAATCTCAGCGGTTGGATTTATGATGATGCAAAATCAAGTCATCAGAATCTCACAGGGTTAAAAAATCAAGGCGACATCACACATGCCTGCCGCAGCCCCACTCTCACGGGAAACCAATCACTCACAGTACTTCCCACTCTTACACACGCTCTACTATTTACAAAAAAACTTTTCACCCCTTTTAGCAATCCAGTATCTAGTTCTTACGATCTTGAAACAGTGCACAGAGCCTCCCTACCATTCTATAATACAATTTCTCTAAATCCATGAACGCCTAAAACACATCCTTGCCTTTCACTAAGTACTTTCCACACACCTGTCTCACAGCAAACACTTGACCCACACATCCCTTCCTTCTCCTAAAGTCACACTGCTCATCACCAATCACTCCCTCTGCACCCTCCCTAACTCTGTTAATTAACTCTACCGTACACCTTTCCTCCAACACTCAACAGACTTATACCCCTAAAGGTAGTACATTCATACATATCATCCTTACCTTTATACAACGGAACCACATGAGCACTTGCTCAGTCTATTGGCACCATACTTCTAATAAAAAAAACATTCATTCAACAATAGTCGCCCCACCTGCAGATTTCCCTGATTTCATCTCTTTACTGCCTCCTGCACTTCCTCCATTGTGATCAAATAATATTTTAACTATCCCAACACATTTATTTTTTGGAATCTTCCATCTGCCACACGCTCAGCTTCCCTTTCCGCCTCTACATTTAACAAGCTTTGAAAATACTCCACCCATCTGTTCCTTACTGCATTCATCTCAATTAGCATCCTTAAATCTCTTCTTTTACTTGCTTTTCATTCCCAAACTCACCCTTTCGTACCCTTTTCACCTCCTTCCAAAACATATTCGTATTCTCTTGAATATTCTTAGTCAACTGCCTACCCCACCTCTCATCTGCTGCTGCTTTAGAATCACACAGAGCCCATCTCGCCCTATTTGTCTTTTCCTTATACCTCTCATATGTCGCCTCACTCATCCTCTGCAGCAACACTTCATATGCACGTCTCTTCTCAGCCATAGACATACTTCCTCGCACCACCATTCACTTCCCTTTCGTACACCACCACCCAGTCGTCTCACACCACATACCTCTTCTACATGCCCCACCACAGCAATCTTAAACAACTGCCATTCCTCCTCCTCACTGCCATTCTCCTGATCTTTCAACTTCTGATACTCTATTGTTTTCTTTTATCCAACTCACTCACTTCCAAAACCTCCCTGCCACACCGAACTCCCTTAGGTCTCACCCATCTCTTACCCACTCTAAACTTTCCCTCCACCAGATAGTGGTCAGAAATACCTCCACCCTCCCCGCTCAAAACTCTCACATCCAACAATTTTCTCATTACAGTCCTTGACAGAACCACATAGTCCATCAGTTCTCTGTCAACAACCCTTCCACCCTCCTCTCTCATCCATATATATATATATATATATATATATATATATATATATATATATATATATATATATATATATATATATATATATATATATATATATATATATATATATAGTATATATATATATATATATATATATATATATATATATATATATATATATATATATATATATATATATATGTATATATATATATATATATATATATATATATATATATATATATATATATATATATATATATATATTGTTACATAGCCTATAATTTCATCATCCTTTGTGTAATTCTAACGTACAGTATGCTGCATGTTTGATCACGAGCGTGTTCTACCTCACTCCCCCCTTCTACCCTTATAGTAAAGTAAGTCGTTCTTTCTGTTGTTCAGAGCAAGATTGTCAACTCTTTGTCCCCATGGCTTCATTTGCGCGTCCTTCTTACAAGTTGTATCAAGCTCTGCCGGCCCCTATATAATGAGCTCAGTCTCTACATTATTGCCACTTAGATCTACTCCTCATTTTGCTCACATCTCTGTCCTCCCCTGTACAGTTGTTATTATTGTGAGTGCTCAGGAAGTCTCCAACCATCTAGCAGCTGTGTAATTTGAGTATAACTGTTATTGCATTTTTTCTTGTACTGTGTAGCGTAAGGTGTTAATTCTTAGGCCTAGTAACGTTTTTGAGATTCATGTGTTTTTATGTCAGTCATTTTTGATAATATTTTGTATCTGTAATAATATATCTTGCATTCACTGAGTATTATCCGGCTTTCTCATTTTATCAGGGCTGATTTAGATAAATTTACTCTTGCTTTTTTCGTGTTAATAGAGGCTATTGCAGTTAACCATATATTTAACCTGTTTTTTGCCATTACATTATCCTTATGAGTCCTGAATGTTTTGTTGTTAGTTTGAGCATTAAACTTTAACTTGTAATTTTACCTAACTCTTTTGTTTTGAACCTGGAACTTTACGGGACAGTAGTGATTTTTAGTATTCTCACTTAAAGTGTACATTATCTTTCTCTGTTCCGTAACATAAATTTGGCGACCTCTTATCAGGATATTCAGGATATTATCATAAGGATATTGCTTGATATTTTGTGACTGTGATTTATTCATGATGTCTACTATTACCACGCTTGATGAAGCCAGAGATTTTTTGTCAAATGTGCAAACAGTGTGTGATGTAGAAAACAGAACAAAGAATGAACTTAAGCTTGTTGCTCAACAATTGGGAATTGCAGTTCACTCTCATCATTCTAAAGATCAAATTGTTGGCATGATTAATGAAAGCTTGTTTAACGTAACTCCTCGAAATGAGCGAACGCAGATTGAATTAGCTAAGTTACAGCTAGCCCTGCAGGAGGCTTGTGTTAAGGAGGCTGAATTTCAGGCAAATGCTAAGGAGGCTGAGTTTCAGGCACAAGTTTAACTTGCTAGGATTCAGGCAGACCACGAGTATCGCATGAAACAAGGTGGAACTGGATCATCTAGCTCTGATGATTTTGATGTGGCTAAAATGTTAAACTTCTCCCTCCTTTTAATGAATCTGATTTAACAAAGTATTTTCAGTTGTTTGAGAGGGTAGCTACAGGTTTTAATTGGCCCAAAAAGTATTGGCCAGTACTCCTTCAAACTGTTCTCACCGGTAAAGCTCAAGTAACTTATGCATCTTTGCCTCAGGATCAATCTGATAATTATGATGTAGTTAAGAGCTTGATTCTTAAGGCCTATGAGCTTGTTCCTGAAGCCTATAGAGTAAAATTTAGGACAACTTATAAGCAAGATAAGCAATCCCATGTTGAGTATGCAAAAATCAAAGAAGATCTGTTAGAGCAGTGGTTAAATTCTAAGAATGTGGATTCTGATTTTGACAAATTTAAGCAGATGATTTTGCTGGAGGACTTCAAAAGGTGTGTTAATAAAGATGGAAGCCTATATCTTGATGAGAAAAGAATAGATAATTTGTCTGATGCTGCAGTTTTAGCTGATGAATATGTTCTCACTCACAAGAGATATTCCAAAGAAAAAGGGAAAGCTGAGAGTAAGTACGTTGCCTCTACTCAGAGTACAGGTAACAGGAAAGAGAATAAAGATGATGTTTCTCAGGAAGTAAATACCAGCTTTACCTCTAGATTTCACAAAGAAAATATACTTATTGTAGTAAGCTTGGTCATACTACGAAGAAATGTTTCAGGAGATAGCGTGATGTGAACAAAAAGGAGTCTTTAAATATTCAGTCAATTGGTCTAGTGTCCACTCTTGAGAGTTACCAGAATTCTTTAACTGAGTTAACTGAACCTGCTTTGAGGGGTAAATTAAATTCTCATGATGGAGCTCCTCTTTTGAGCAGTAACGTGGGTGACACTCTCAAGAGTTCATGTGCTAATTTCCTGTCTGAAGGTTTTGTCAGTCCTCTGGACAGTAATGACAGGAAATCAGTTAAAATATATCGTGATACAGGTGCTTGCCAATCCCTTATGCTGACCAGTGTTCTAGGCTCTAATGTTAATTCCTCTGATGAAACTGTAATCTTACAAGGTGTAGGGAATAATTACTTCTCTGTCCCTCTGTGCAGAGTGAATTTAGAGTCTGGTTTTGTTAATGATTCCGTTACGGTTGGGTTGGTTGAGACACTCCCAATGTCAGGTGTAACTTTCTTACTTGGAAATGATATTGGTGGAAGTCAAGTGTGTCCAGCTCTTCAGTTGTCTAGTGAGCCAGTGGCTGCGTCCCAGGATTGTGATGTCCCTGATGTGTTCCCTGCATGTGCTGTCACTAGGGCTAAGTCTAAAGTTACTGGTGACTTAGAGGATAATGATGATGATGATGTTATCCTAGCTGACACTTTTCTTGCTAATTTGGACCACTCACCAGTTGAGGCAGTACCCCGTAGTGTTGATAATTTGTCTCGTCAAGAGTTGGTTGAGTTGCAGGTTGCTGACCCTGAGTTGAGAGGTCTAGCTAACTCTGCTTGCAGTGAGGAAGAGTCAGCTGGTGCCTCTACTTGTTATTATATAAAGTCAGGAGTACTTATGAGGAAGTGGAGACCCCCAACAGCATCAGCCGACTGTGAATGGGAGGTTGTACATCAAGTTGTCATCCTTCGTGTTTGTAGGCAGGATATCATTAGAGTGGCTCATGATTCCAGTTTGGCAGGACACCTTGGAGTGAGGAAGAGTGTGGCACGCATTTTGAAACACTTCTACTGGCCAGGTATCTTCAGGGATGTTTCCTGGTATTGTAAGTCTTGTCACACCTGTCAAGTTGTGGGGAAGTGTAATCAGACCGAAAAGGTTGCACCTCTAGTTCCCATTCCTCCTTTTGAGGCGCCCTTCACCCGTGTGTTGGTGGATATTGTGGGCCCTCTTCCTAAGACTTCTTCAGGATTTTCTTATGTGTTGACCATGATTGATATGGCTACTCGTTATCCTGATGCCATTCCACTTAGAAATATCTCAGCAAAGAACGTGGTTAAGGAAATGCTAGGGTTCTTCACAAAGTTTGGTCTGCCCAAGGAGGTACAGTCAGACCGGGGAAGTAATTTCATGTCAAATGTTTTCGAGCAGTCTCTGAAAGTGTTGGGCATCACCCAGATCACGTCTTCAGCTTACCATCCCCAGACCCAAAGAGCGTTGGAGAGATATCATCAAACACTCAAATCGATGCTCGGGAAATACTGTTTGGAACATCAGAAAGACTGGGATAAAGGTCTTCCATTCGTTGTACTTGCCGCAAAGAGAATCTCCAAATGAATCACTGGGCTTCTCACCCTTTGAACTACTGTTTGGCCATGAAATAAGAGGACCCCTTAAGCTACTTAAGGAATGCTGGCTGTCGGAGGAAGATGACGTCAACCTGCTGGAGTATGTGATGAAGTTCAAAGAACGGGTGTCCACTGCTTTACAGCTGGCGAGAGAGAATTTAGGAGCTGCTCAGGAGAAGATGAAGACTTGGTATGATAAGAAGTCTAGGTTACGCCACTTTCAGCCAGGAGATCAGGTTTTGATTCTACTACCGGTGCATGGGTAACCTCTTCAAGCCAAGTTTAGTGGTCCTTATTTCGTGGAGAAGAAACTCAGTGATGTCTACTATGTCATCGCCACACCAGATCGTAGAAAGAACAAGCAACTTTGTCACATCAACATGCTAGTGTTATATCACAGGCGGGACGAAAATAACCCAGTCTGCACTGTAGCTGTTCCACCCGAGTCTGCAAGTGAAGTTCTCCCATGCAGCATGAGCCTGAGTGATAGTTTGGGGAAGAATCCTGATATCATGAATGATCTCCAGACTAAGCTTTCTCGTCTACCTCCCGAGGAAAGGCAGGAGTTTTCGGCATTACTGCAGGAGTACCCGCAAGTGTTCCGTGCTACTCCAGGAAGAACCACTGTGTTGATGCATGATGTCGATGTTGGAGATGCAAAGCCAATTAAACAGCCTCCTTACCGTGTGAACCCAGTGAAAGTTCCTCTCATCCAGAAGGAGCTTGGCTACCTGTTGGACCACAAGATGATTGAGCTCTGTCAGAGCGAGTGGAGTTCTCCTGTCACTCTAGTCCCTAAGCCAGGTGGGTCACAGCGGCTTTGCATCGACTACAGACGTGTTAATCAGATAACCAAAACAGACACTTACCCTCTCCCTCGCGTGGAAGATTGCATTGACAAGATCGGAAAGGCTAGGTACATAAGTAAGTTTGATTTATTAAAGGGATACTGGCAAATACCTATGACTGAACGTGCTAGGGAGATCTCATTTTTTGTAACACTAGGAAAGACTTTTGCATGTTCTGTAATGCCATATGGTATGAAGAATGCACCAGCCACATTTCAGAAGCTCATGAATGTTGTAACAGAGGGTTTGGCAGGGTGTGTTGTTTATATTGATGATGTATTAATCTTCAGTGACAACTGGAAAGATCACCTATGCCATGTCAGTAAATTTCTTGAGCGTTTGGTTCAGGCTAATCTTGTAGCTAATTTATCAAAGTGTGAGTTTGGTCAAGCTAAAGTTCAGTACCTTGGGTACGTAATCGGTGATGGACATGTTGCACCACCAGGAGCTAAGGTTCAGGTTATAAGTGATCTTCCCAGACCTAAAAGTAGGAAAGAGCTACAAAGATTTTTGGGAATGGTAGGTTATTACCGGAGATTTGTTCTTAACTTTTCAATTCTTGTATCACCGCTTACAGACCTACTGAAGAAGGGAGTTAAATTTGTCTGGACCGATAACTGTGAATCCTCTTTCAGCAAACTTAAAGCTATCCTATTGGGTCAGCCAGTGCTCGCTACTTCAAATTTTGCTAAGCCTTTTAAGATGGCTGTTGATGCAAGTGATACAGGAGCTGGGGCTGTTTTGCTGCAAGAGGATGATCAGCGTATTGAACACCCTGTATCTTATTACAGTAAGAAGTTCACTCCACCTCAAAAGAACTACTCAACTATTGAGAAAGAGCTTTTGGCCTTGATTTCGGGTTTACAGCATTTTTCATTTTATTTGTGTTCTGGTTTTGACCCCATAGTCATTTATACCGATCATAACCCAGTGAAATTCCTTAGTAAGTTTAAAGATAAAAATCAGAGATTGACAAGATGGAGTCTACTTCTTCAGGAGTATTCATTAGACATACAACATGTCAAGGGGAAAGAAAATGTTATTGCAGACTGCTTATCTAGACTTTAGACAGATTGTTTTAGAGCAATAAGAAATTTCCTTTGTAAATTTCTTTTTCTTTGTGGGGAGGTGTTACATAGCCTATGATTTCATCATCCTTTGTGTAATTCTAACGTACAGTATGCTGCATGTTTGATCACGAGCGTGTTCTACCTCACTCCCCCCTTCTACCCTTATAGTAAAGTAAGTCGTTATTTCTGTTGTTCAGAGCAGGATTGTCAACTCTTTGTCCCCATGGCTTCATTTGCGTGTCCTTCTTACAAGTTGTATCAAGCTCTGCCGGCCCCTATATAATGAGCTCAGTCTCTACATTATTGCCACTTAGATCTACTCCTCATTTTGCTCACATCTCTGTCCTCCCCTGTACAGTTATTATTGTGAGTGCTCAGGAAGTCTCCAACCATCTAGCAGCTGTGTAATTTGAGTATAACTGTTACTGCATTTTTTCTTGTACTGTGTAGCATAAGGTGTTAATTCTCAGGCCTAGTAACGTTTTTGTGATTCATTTTTTTTTTATCTCAGTCATTTTTGATAATATTTTGTATCTGTAATAATATATCTTGCATTCACTGAGTATTATCCGGCTTTCTCATTTTATCAGGGCTGACTTAGATAAATTTACTCTTGCTAATTTCGTGTTAATAGAGGCTATTGCAGTTAACCATATATTTAACCTGTTTTTTGCCATTACATTATCCTTATGAGTCCTGAATGTTTTTGTTAGTTTGAGCATTAAACTTTAACTTGTAATTTTACCTAACTCTTTTGTTTTGTACCTGGAACTTTACGGGACAGTAGTGATTTTTAGTATTCTCACTTAAAGTGTACATTATCTTTCTCTGTTCCGTAACAATATATATATATATATATATATATATATATATATATATATATATATATATATATATATATATATATATATATATATTGAGACAGGCTTGTTCTGAGGGAACCGCAACTTATGCAGGAAAAGCAATACCAGTTCGTTGTATAAATCCTGGCTCATGGCCTTTGGTTCCTTCTTCCTCGCATTAAAAAAAAAAAAAAAAAACATTGAAATAAGAACTAAAGAAAAAGAAATTAGGGACCTTAAAGTTTCACTTAGTCAGTCATGCAAATCCTTAAGCTCCATGGTGTCACGTTTAGACTTCTTCTGTTTAAAGTATTTTGTTAAAAGAAAAGTAAATAGAGTACATACAAATATTGCCAAGGTTCATAGAAAGAAGTTATTTCAGCTTGGGGCTAAATCTGAGCTAAAATCAAGTGATCCTCAAAAAGTTATATTCAATTACTCCGATGTAGAATTATCCAGTCGTGAGTCTTTTTTGTTATCTTTCGGTTTAGAATTTAACCTACCTGTGTTTCGGCCTAACTTTTATAAGTATTTCACTGCTTTTGAGAGTATGATACAAACACTTAAAGGATGTAAGCTCACTGAAGGGCATAGCTTCAATTCAGTTATTCAATGTGTTCGCAATATAGCATGTAAAGAATACTATGGGTTTAAAAGTTCTAAAGTACATTCACCTATTTTCACAAAGAAAGATTTTAACATTTTGAAAGACTTGGGTAAGAATGAGTAGTTGGTGGTCTGTCGTCCAGATAAAGGAAGAGGGGTTGTGCTGCTCAATATGGTTGATTACATAACGAAAATGCACGATATTTTGAAGGACTCCACTAAATTCATTAAAGTCATTCATGCCGATTTAATAAAACTGAACATGAAAATAGAGGATAAAGTAAACAGGTTATTAAAATCTATGGTTTTAAAAGGAACTGTTTCAAAGGAATATTCACAGTCTTTAAAACCTAGTGGCTCATCACTAGCTATTCTGTATGGATTACCTAAAGTTCACAAACAATCCATACCTCTTAGACCAATCATGGCTGCATTTAAAACTGCCTCCTTTAAATTAGCCAAATTTTTAGTTCCCATCCTTTCGGGTTTAACAACCAATGAATATACGGTTAAAAATTCATATGAGCTCTTTAACTTTCTCTGTGGATTCGGACTACCAACCTCCTGCTGCATGTGTAGTTTTGATGTCACCTCATTGTTTACAAATGTTCCCTTGGATGAAACTATTGAGTTATGTGTAAATTCAGTATTTAATGATATGGATAAAGTCATGGGTATGAGTAAAAAATTCTTTAAAAACCTGATTTCTGTTTGTGTTAAGGACTGCCATTTTATATGTAATAACGAGGTATATAAACAGGTAGACGGTGTGGCTATGGGCTCGCCTCTGGGTCCGACTATGGCTAATGTTTTTCTCTGTTTTTGGGAGAAAAAATGGCTGGATAATTGTCCTGTATACTTTAAACCCATCCTTTATCGTAGATATGTGGATGACACTCTACTTATATTTCAAGATGAAAGCCATGCTCCACTTTTTTTAAACTACCTAAATAAACAACATAAGAACATAAAATTTACCATGGAATGTGAAGTTAACGGTAAACTCCCTTTTCTTGATTTATTAATTCAGAAGTTAAATGGCACTCTGGTTATGTCTGTATATCGTAAGCCTACTTTCTCGGGTTTGGGTACTAGCTTTTTTAGTTACTGTCCATTTATTTTTAAGTTGAATGCAATTAGAACACTTTAGTATAGAGCTTTAACCTAACTTCCACCTACAACCTATTCCATCAGGAGATTTCATTTTTGAGGATTTTTTTTGCTAACAATGGTTTCAGTACTGCTCTTTTTGATAATTGTGTTAGAAAATTCTTAGCCAAAATTTACAGTCCAAAGCAACCCGTATGTACAGTACAGTGAGTAAGGAGGAAATGTATCTTTCTCTACCTGTTCTTGGTACTGTACCAGAAAAGATAGAGAGGGTACTGAAATATAACTTTTCTATTTTCTATCCTCAAATAAAGTTCCGATTTGTTCATAAGAATGATCTTAAGATTCAATCATTTTTTAATTACAAAGACCGACTACCGACTGCCCTCCGCTCGTCAGTCGTTTATGAATACAAGTGCCCTAGTTGCCATACAGAGTATATTGGAAGCACAATACGAGCTTTCAAGCTAAGGGTTGACGAGCATAGAGGTCAATCGAGCAGGTCAGGTCTCCCTGTGAGCGACCCTCCTCACTCAGCGGTAAGGGAACATTCATATATTTGTAATACTTCTGTCGATCCCAAGAATTTCTGTATAATAGACACATGTACCAGTATGAATCTAAGGATACTAGAATCCATTCATATTTATAAACGAAAACCCGCCCTAAACAATTGTCTGTCTGCTGTCCCTCTGAATATATTGTGCAGTTAAGTCCCCCCTATAATTTAACACTACGTTTTCTCTTTTATGTAGGTACGATGAGCTCATGCTCATATAGTTCTTTTAGGATTTTAAATACCTTACAGGTCTTTTTTTCATCATTTTAGATCCACTGAAGATGACACAGATGAATCTGTCGAAACGTCTGAACATAATAAATATGCTGTTCGTTGCAACACTTGTATTGCTTTTCCTGTATATATATATATATATATATATATATGTATATATATATATATATATATATATATATATATATATATATATATATATATATATTATTATGGGGGTATATATTACGGTTCACTCTTAACCCTAAATTAATCACCAAAAGGGATAAGGTGAAGCTCACTAGAAAACTAATTAACCTTTACCATGCACTATAACACACACACACCAAAGAAGAAACCAGGATTGGTTTTGCAAAGGGGAATTCACATAGGCCTCAATATACAAATATAAAACGAGATATTTCTTACCTAATCAGGTTACAATCAGTGGACGCTACAAACTGACTGAGCTCGATGAACTAGGAGAACTCGTCGATGATATAATCCAGATATAAACCACACACTAGTGTAAAGGAAGAAGTGAACCAAAAATGGGAAATGGTGTACAAACAATGTATTTTGTAATCAAAGTAACGTATCTAAAAATCTGTAAAAATGAAAAAAAATGTGTAAGAAAATGTGACAAAAGTGAAAAGTGACAGCAAGTGACAGAAGTGACAAAATGCGTCAAAATGTGTGACCAATAATAACTGACAAAAAAGTGTCTCTCACATGGTCCTTGAGCTTATGAAATAGCCTTACTTTACCTCTTCCAGCTATCTAGCCATTAAGCTGTATTAACACTCTGAGCTTCCAAACACACGATTTCGCATCATCATAAATCCATCTGTTGGGATTCTGATGACTCGAATTCGAGTCATACAAAACATTTTTTTTTTTTTTTTCGATGTTTTCCATCTCCTACCTGGCTTTGTTCAAAATACACTATCCTGTTCATCCTTTTCCAACTGTTTGTTTTTACTTTGATGAGTACACCAGATAGATATGCATAATAAATAGGTTTTTACCATGAGTAATATCAGTATTGCCAGCATAGACATTTCCCAGCATGACAGCAAGAGCTTTCATTTTTCTCAGTGAAAACTAACATAAATTACCATAACCTATATATCAATGGAAAGGGAATTTACTGTAGATTGACATGGTGCAATCAAATTTCACGTAACTCTAATACTGTTTTTTACAAATATTTTTCTACAGAAGGGTGTGCATTTTTTCCTTCTCAGCAAACTTCTACTCATCCTATTGGCCTTTTAGCTATCGCATTTACTTTTTTCAACCATACTACGATAAGAGCAACTGTTTAGCTTTAAAATGGTACTAAAGTCATTAGTCTACCATACAATGGCTGATTAAGTATAAATATCTCTGTGCTAAGGTATGTCCGCCCTGCTGAATCTGGCACAGACATTATTGGCGGAGGAACGATAATGTCAAAGGGTTAAGTGTAATGTCCAGCCATACACAAACAACAGAGGCACCTATTACCAGTGGTGTGCCTTACACACACATAACCATTAGGAAGGCACCAAGGAAGCATTTTTAGACTTCATTCGCTAGTACTCTCATTTTGCTCCTCCCACACTATAAGTCACACCCACTTATGGTCAAAGACAAAAGGGTCTCTGCATAATTTGTGGAAAAAACAACCAGCGTTATCTTTTTTTTTTTTTATGCCTCGAAGAAGGAATCAAAGGCCACAAGCCTGCAATAACTGTTCCCTCCAAGAGAAAAACAAAATGCAGGAGAGAGCCAAATTCAAGAACCGATCATTTCGATATGCTTGGACACACTGCGCTTGAAAGACTGGAGATCATGGGAAGCAAGAAATACAGATAGAGGGAGACAGTTCCAGAGTTCACCTGTTTCATAAATGAAGGACTGGGAGTAACAGTTAACTCTTGAATTAGAGTGCTGGACAGAAAAGGGATGAGAATTCGTTGCTAGACGGGTGCTACGCCCCCGTTGTAGGGGTGCAGGAATGCAAGCAGACAGTTCAGAGGAGCAGTGACCATTGAAGTAGCGATAGAAAAGAGATAAAGATGCAACAATTCAGCAAAGAGACAGAGGTTGAAGGAAACCGGTGACAGGAGGAGAGTTAGTGACACCAAAAGCCTTTGACTCCAGCCTATTGAGAAGAGCTGTATGTGTGGAACCTCCCAACACATACACATGAGAGTTGTACTCCACACAGGGGCAGATAAAACCGGTGTATAGAGTGAACAATTGTGCAGAGGTAAAGAAGGAATGGAGTCGGCTTAGCACACCTAATCTCTTGGAAGCAAATTTTACAAAAGCTGTAATATGATCTTTCCAAGATAAGTCCCGAATGAATGAAACCCCAAGCATGTTCAAGGATGATGCAGGATTAAGCTGAATATTATTAAACATTAGTGGATACACCTGGGGAAGATTTTGTTAGGTTGATAGGTGTAAGAACTGTGTCTTTCATGCATTAAAAACAACAAGAATATTTTTACTCCAGTCAGAGATATGAACAAAGTCAGACATTAGGTGTGCCATAGCCTCATCCCTTGTTTGTTCAAGTAACTACTGAGATAGGCATTGTGGGAACCGAATGGAAATGTGAAGGGTGGAGTCATCAGCGTATGAGTGGATAGGGTTAGGGGTACGGCCTAGAAGGTCATTGATGAATAAAAGGAAGAGAGTTGGTGATAGGACAGAGCCCTGAGGAACACCACTATTGATAGATCTAGGAGAAGAACGATGGCCGTCTACAACGCGGCTATAGAACGACCAGAAAGGAAGCTATAGATGAGGGCACAGATAGAAGGATAGAAGCCGTACGAGGACAGTTTGGAAATTAAAAATTTATGCCAGACTCGATCAAAAGCCTTTGAGATGTCAAGTGTAATGGCAAAACTTTCGCTAAAGTCACAAAAGGAGGATGACCAGGAGTCTGAAAGGTAGGTGAGAAGATCACCAGTGGAGCATCGCTGATGGAACCCATACTGACGATCAGAAAGAAGGTAGTGATAGGAAAGATGGTTTGAAATATTTCTATTAAGAATTGACTTGAAAACTTTTGAAATACAGAATGTTAAAGCAATTGGACGATAGTTAGAGGGTTGGGAATGGTCACCCCTCTCTAGGACTGGCTGAATGAGAGTAAACTTCCAGCAAGAAGGAAAGGTACAAGTTGATAGACAGACACGAAAGAGTTTGCCTAGGCAGAGTGCAAGCACAGAAGCTCAGTTGCTGAGAACAACAGGAGGGACTCCATCAGGCCCATATGCCTTATTAGTACTGAGGCCTGTGATGGCAGAAAATACATCAGCTGAAGAAATTTTGGTGTCAGCCATGAGGGAGTCAGACGAGGGAAATGATGGAGGAACAGCACCGTAATCGTCTAAGGTGGAATTGGAGGAGAAAGTCTAGCCGAAGAGATCTGCTTTATCAGTAGAAGAAATAACTACAGAATCATCAGAGTAGAAGAGAGGAGAGAAGGATGATGAGGTCAAGTTGTTAGAAAGGTTTTTGGCAAGGTGCCAGAAGAAGCGGGAAGAATTCGAATCGGAGATTTGAGAGCATTTAGTACGGATGAAATTATTTTTAGCGGAGCGAAGAATAAACTTAGCACAATTCCAGGCAGAAACATAAAAAAGATGTGATTCAGGGGTGTGTTGGCTTCGGTACCTTTTACTGGCCCTCTCCTTGTTGCGGACAGCATTAGAACAAGCGTGATTAAACCAAGGCTTTCTTGCATTAGTCAAAGGATATGAGAAAGAAATGTATGTTTCCATGCCAGAGAGAATAACCTCCGTAATGCGCAAGGCACACTGAGATGGCTCCCGGCCATGGAAGCAATAATGATTCCAGGGAAAATCAAAGAAGTACTGCCTGAGGCTCTCCCAGTCTGCTGCTCCAAAGTGCCACAGATGACATTTCTTTGGAGGGTCCACAGGCCCTACCGGAGTGATAAAACAGGTTAAGGTGATAAGGTTGTGACCAGAGGAGCCCAACGAAGAGGAAAGATTAACAGTGAAAGCAGAAGGATTAGTTGTAAGGAAGAGGTCAAATATGTTGGAGTTCTCTCCTAGGCCGTCAGGGATATGGGTAGGGTGTTGTACAAGCTGCTCTAGGTCATTAGTGGTAGAAAAGATGTAGGTTTGTTCACAAGGTGGATCAGTGTAAGGAGAGGAGAGCCAAAGGTCGTGGTGAACATTGAATCTCTTAAAATGGAGATTTCAGAGAAAGGAGAAATGGATAGAATGTGTTCCATTGTAGAAGTTAGATAGTCAAAGAATTTTTGATAGTCAATAGAATTAGGGGATAAGTAAACAGCACAGATATATTTAGTCAGAGAATGACAGCACAGCTGAAGCCAGAGTGTAGAGAATTCAGAAGAATCGTGTTCAGGAACACGAGAGCAAGATAAGTCGTTGCAAATATATACACAACAGCCACCTTTGGCTTTGAAATGAGTATAGAGAAAGTAGGAGGATACAGAAAATGGTTTGCTGTTAGTTGTCTCAGACAGCTGAGTCTCATTTAGTAAAAGGTGAGGTACAGAGGAGGAGAGGTGGTGCTCAACAGAGTGAAAGTTAGAGGACAGGCTGCGAATGTAGCAGAAATGAAGAAGATGTGAGTCAGACAGTGGTTCCAGGCAGCTTGAGTCATCACTGGGAGAGGGGCGGATGATGGGGCCATTTATGGTCCCCCCCCTGGAGACTCTGAGGCTATGTAATTCAAAGCCATGATTTCTTTTGAATTTTGGAAAAGGAAGTGTGGTGTGTACTGTGCATGTAGTTTGGTGTTGATAGAGTAACTTGTATTGGAGAGCATGCTGGCCTACTCTGTGTTACTGACACACTGAAAAAGTTCAGCAAAGGGGTGTGGTCAGGAACTAGTCCCAAGGGCTGATGAAACTGGTGCTCCAGCTCTCCCTGTCAACAACTTTCCATTCACCTTGGGAGTACTGCCCTGCTCGACTGGTGCTACAGTCTCCTCCTTAGAAACAGAAAAGTTGACCGCTAAGTAAACAGTGAGTTCTAGGGTCATACCCTTTACAGCACTGGTGTAGAACTGCAGGCCTGTGGGCCACATGTGGCCCGCGGAGACATTATATGTGGACCTCGACACCTGACGAGAAATTAAAACAAACATCTAATTTTCTAGATTTTTTATGAACTTTGCAGCATTTCTGTTGTTCTTATGTTAACATGTTTGGTGCAGCTGGCAGCATGGCAGACTCCCTCTTAGTGCAGCAACAGAAACTTTTGGTATGCGGCACCAGTCTCAGTCTGGCTCAAGCCATCGTAGCAGGAAAAGGTATGTGATGTTTTAGAGCTCTGCTGAGTCTGTTTGCAACAAAAAACAGTATGGGCACCGGTGGGTCCTATAGCACTATGAACATGATATAATAGCCTTTTGGTTGTTTCATACTGGCATACTGCAACCGTGTTTTTCTCCTTTTTTCAGATTTGTGAAAAAATTAGACAGTTACAGTTATATGTATGTAAGTTGGATATAAATATATTTTTATATATTTATTTTTGAAAGATGGCAATATGGCAATCCTAACGCCCTGTTCTCCATCCCTTTTCCAGAATTAGGGTATCTGTTTGTGTTTGATATTCATGCTCCCAATAAAAGTGTTTAGATATGACTTTTTTTTTTTTTTTTTGCCCTAGGACTCATCACCAGGAAGGAGTTTGGCCCTCAATACACTTTGAGTTGTCCACCACTGCTTTACAGGCAGCGAAACTGATAACACAAAAATTTAATGTTCTTGACAGCTCGCCTATCTCCTGACATTATCTTATCTTCTATTTCCTCCATTCACTACTGGGGTAACTAAGCCAGTAACACCTCCCTTCCTGAGGGAAGAAATTTACTAAGGGGGAAATTTCTGGATACTGTACAAATTTAAGTTCTGGACAGGTAATATCCTAAAATATTACTAACACCTTGTACAGGTCTGATTTCTAAGGAGTATTCCTGTAGAAATAGGGCCCAGTAGGCCAATGTACGATTTTTGTCCTTAAATCGGGACCCTGGAGCAACATATACAGAGAAGTGTTGATGGGCAAGAACGAGTGCAAGGAGTTCTTTCTCAATAGTTGAAAAATTTCTCTGGGCCTTATTGAATTTTTTGCTCTAATAGCAGACAAGCATCTCAAAACTTTGATCATTATCCTGAAACAAAACTGCACCAGCCTCTAGGCCACTGGCATCAACAGCTAATTCAAAGGGTTTATGAAAATTTGGAGCTTGAAGCACTGGGTGACTTGATAGGATGGCTCTGACTTTAGTATTGGCATCCTCACATTCCGACTTCCACTCATACTTGACTCTTTTTCTTAACAAATCAGTGACGGGAGCTAGAAGATCATAGATGATCAAGACAAAACGTCTGAAGTACCCTATTATACCCAAGAATCGCTGCAACTCTCTAATATTTTGGGGTTTGGGGGAATTGCCTATGGCCTGAACTTTAACATCAGGTGGACTCACTTAGCCTAAACCGACCACATAACCTAGGTACCGCACTCGAGCCCTCACAAATTCACATTTAGTTAAATTAAGCACTAAATTAGCAGAGGACAGTCTCTGCAGCAAGGCAGCTAGTTGGCTCAAGTGATGTTTCCATGTGTCACTAAAAATAACTACATCAACAATGTACAGTAAGTCACACAACCATGTAAATCCTTGATGAGATCACTCATCAGACTTTGGAAGGTGACAAGTGCATTCTTCATACCATAGAGCATGACCTTACATTTATAAGCATTGCCTCCTACCACAAAACAGACAATATCTTGGGCCCTTATCAGTGTGTGGGACTTGCGAATATCCTTTCATCAAATCTAATTTTTTAATAAACTTTGCACTGCCTATTGCATCCACACAATCATGTACTCTAGGAAGTGGATAGGTAACAGTCTTGGTCAGGAAGTTGACTTTATAATAATCAATACAAAAGCCATGTGACCCATCAGGTTTTGGAACTACTATGACAGGGGAGCACCACCCACTTTGAAATGATTCACTTAACCCCTGCTGCAACATTTAGTTCAGTTCCTCTTGAATGATGGTCTCCTTTTGAGGACTAGCACGGAAGGGTGACTGCTTTATGGGACTGGCGTCTCCAACATCCACGTCATGCTATGCCACTTCCTTCCGTCCTGGGGTGTCCCAGAAGACATCAGAGTACTTCGTGAGAAGGGCAACAAGTTCGGCACACAGATCTGCAGTCAAATGGGAGAGTTTATCAGTTAATGTACTCCAACCAACCATCAGTTAATATACTCTCCAACAAGTCATCAGGTCCAAAGTCAAAGGGCAGCCCTCGTCCTCTGCCAACTCAACAGCCAACACCATGCATGCAGCACTAGTGGGTCCATGTCTCACCTGTGGTACTTCTTTAACATATTTACATGGCACAATCTTCGTTCCTTCCTCTGGTCTGGGGGTTAAGATGACATAACTGACTTCACCTACCCTGCATATAAAGGCCTGCAAAACTTGCCTGCAAAGGCTGACCATGAATGGGAAGCAAGACAAGAACTTGATCGCCCAGGTGATACACTCTGTTCCTAACTTTCTTAGAGTGGTCATGCCACCTCTTCATCTTCTCCTGAGATGACTCCAAATGTACCCTGGCTACTTCCATACTATAGGCCAGTCTTTTTTTAAATTTTGACACGTACTCTAGCAAGTTAATTGGTCATCATCCTTGACCCAATGTTTTTTGAGGAGTTCAAGAGGACCTCTTGCTTCAAGGCCAAAGATGAACTAAAATGAGGAGTAGCCCAAGGACTCACTCAGTGCCTCTCTGGTTGCAAAAAGTAGGAAAGGCAAACACTTGTCCCTCTCCTTTTCATCAACACACAACTTCTTAGCACACTCTTCAAAGTTTGCTGATACCCCTCTAATGCACCCTAACTCTGAGGATGATATGCTGAGGAAGTGATCTGAGAGATTCCCAACTCCTTAAGGGTTTGTCTGAACAGTCTGGAATTAACGTTACTGCTTTGATCTGACCGAACTTCCTTAGGGAGACCAAAACGTGTAAAGAAGGTCACCATCTCATTTATAATCAATTTAGCAGAAATATTTCTCAAGAGAATGGCTTCGGGATATCTAGTGGTCATGTCTAACATTGTGAAGATGTACTGGTGTCCTGAGGAGGTTTTAGGCAGAGGGTCAACAATGTCCACAAGGACCCTAGTGAATGGGGCTGCAAACACAGTTAGAGGAATCAAAGGAGCCACAGGAATGGGCTATTGTTCTTACCGACTAGCTGACAGGTGTGACATGACCTACAGAACCGGGAGACATCTCAACGGATTCCAAGCCAGTAAAAAAGCTGCCAGATGCGGGAGAGAGTCTTCCTCACCCCTAAGTGACCTGTAAAAGAAGAGTCATGAGCAATGGACATAATTTTTTGCCTACAGGGTCTTGGAACCACCACCTGATGTACAGTCTCCCAGTAGTTACCATGAGCAACACAAGGACGTCTCCATCTTTGCACTAACACGTTGTTTGACCTTAAATAATAACATTCTGTCAATTCAGACACACTTTCATCTTCCCTAACTGCTGAGTCAGTTAAGGTGGCAATCTCTGGGTCAGATCATTGCATATCAGCTAACCTTACATCAATTTGAGGAGAATCATCAATCTCTGAGTCAGTTAACTGGGCGAAAAAGGTATCACCAAGCTCAATATCATCGTTGACATTGCCAGTGCCATTGTTGTCAACATTATCATGGCTGGCCTTTGCGGGAAACAATTTAGGACATACAACTTCTAGCTCTTTAGTCCTATCCTCGCTCAGGAGAGCTTTTGACACGCAGGGAAGAGTACTTACCTGTCCTCCGGCCAAGTCATTACCAAAAAGGGAAGTGACCCCTTCTACAGGCAACTGGTCAACAACTCCCACACGCACTGAACCAGTAACTAATTCTGATTGGAGCTTCACCTCAACTAGGGGAACAGATACAAACTCAGCTATACCCTGCAACAAGTCACATTCATTAGGGTCAGCTACATCAACAATCCCCTTCAACATTAGTGACTGTGAAGCTCCTGTGTCTCTAAGTATAGTGACTTCCATACCACCTTTTCCATGAAGTGAAACTAATCCCTTAGATATGAAGTTAGCTAATAAATGATCTGGGGTGGAGTCACTTTGTGTACTGCTTGGGGGAGGACACTCTGATGGAGTCTTATTACCACTCTCACTTGATCCTGACGGCTGCACTGCTCCAATCTTACTAGTGTCTAACACTGTCTCTACAGGAGTCTGTTTCTTAACCACTGACAGCTCCACTTGAGCCTTATCAACAGTATGCACCTGCTGCTGATCTCAGTTGGTGTCAGATGATCCCCAAGAGTTTACCAAAATAATAGGTTTCACATTGGAACTTATCCCTCGTTTTTTGCAGCACCAATCCTCCTTTTCTGGGAAAAGTGGCAAAACCTGACACTTTTTTTTGACCCTCTGGCAACACTGTCTTCACTTCCTTTTATGGAACTAACATGCTCTGGGGTTGCTGTGTTGCCAGTATTGTCACCTGACATTAACTTGCCTTTACCAGAAGATGGGTTCGCAAAAACTGGTTAGTTCACTCTCCTACCCTTAACAAATGACTGAGTCTTACGTTCATGCATAAGAATTATAATTACCTGCAACAACAGCAGCCTCAGCTAAGGTATCTAAGTCTTTCTCAACTAGGTGTGTTTCAACATCCCTATCTATGTTACCAGTGAAGTTCTCTAAGATCATTAATTCTCTCAGTTTAGAGAAACCATCAACTTTCTTGGAATGTAATCATTGATCAAATAAATCTGTGAATACTCTAACATATTCCACATGAGTCTGATCTTTCTGTTTAACGGTAGATCTAAATTTAAGCCTATATGCTTTTGGCCTGAGTTCATATGCTTTGAGAATGGCATTTTTTAAATAACCATAGTAAGCACTTTGATCAACTGATAAAGAAATATAAGCCTCTTAAGCTTTTCCTTTCAAAATACTCTGCAGCAGTACTGTCTAAGAGTCTTTTGCCAAGAAAGACGACCCGCAACTTTTTCAACATATGAAAGTACTTAGTGACATCTAGCTCATTAAAGGGATGTACTAGCTTAATGATCCTAGCAACATCAAAAGATTCCCTGGCAGATGAACTACTAGCTAGAAGTGAATTATCAGAGTGCTTCGATCTGATTTTATGATCCATTTCCATTTGTCTCATTTCATCTTGTAATTCTAACTCTTTCATTTAGGCTTGCACTTCTAGTTCCCTCAGCTTAATTCTGGTTAGCTCAAGTTGCACGTTGTCACCAGTATCATGAGCAGAAAATCAATGGGGCCAGGTATTTCCTATGCCAAAACTTCGGGGTCAACACCTTGTGCAGTATCAGATCGCTCAGAACTAACTATGGAGGACTCACTTTGCTCAAAAATGGTGTCCAGCATTAAATTAAGTAACCGAACGAATGGAAGGCAATGATTGGTTATGTGTGTGTGGATGAGAGGATGATAAAGAGTGAAATGGATGCAAGAGTACAGTATATATATTGGTGGTGGTCAGAATCAAAAGTCCAAGCAGAATGGAGAAATAGAAGAAGGGAAGGACTGGAAGAAGTAGTTTTTACAAGGAGGGTAGAAAAGTTACAAGATGATGGGAAAAAGGCAAAATATAAGCGGGAAGTGGAGGAGCGGCTGGGTAAATATGGATTGGAGCAGATGGGGGACGTGGAAAGTGTTTGCATGATATTCACAGAAAGATATCTGTACATCATGTGAGGTGGTGTGTGGGGTGAGTAGAAGACGAAAGGGGATCCAGGGAACAGCATGGTGGGCTGAAAAGGTGAGAGGGACTGTGGCACAAACGAAGGAAGCATATAGTGAGTAGATGAGAAACAGGGACGTTGAAGAAGTTGAGAGACGGAAGAGAGACTTATATGTAGAGAGGAAGAGAGATGTAAAAAGATTAGTAAGAGAGAGTAAGAAGGGAGTGGATGAGGAATTTGGAAGGAATTTGAGTGTAAAGTGGAGGGAATATATGACATGTTCTTGAAAGAGGTAAAGAGAGTTAGGGTGCCAAAATAAGTTAGTGGGGGAGTGAAAGATAAAAATGGTAGATTACTAATGGAGAAGGGAGAAAAAGGGAGCAGATGAAGAGAACACTTTAATGAATTGTTGAACATAGAGAATGAAAGTAATGCAAGTATAAGTGGCTGGGGAATGGGTTGAGAGAAGGAGGGATATGAGAAGAGAGGAATAAATCATTAGGATGGAAGCTGTGGAAGCAATGAAGAAAGTTAAAATGGGGAAAGCCCCAGGAATTGATGAAGTGTGTGGTGAAAGGCTGAAGCATGGGGGAGAGATAGTAATAGAATGGATGTGGAAGTTGTGCAGATTGGTCTGGGATGAAGGCTGAGTCCCGGAGGATTGGAAGTCAGGTAAAATTATTACCCTGTACAAAGGAAACGGCGAAAAAGAAGTGTGTGGTAATCACAGAGACATTTGCCTTCTTAGTAAAATAGGAAAAGTATATGGTAGGATACTTATTGACAGAGTTAGGGAAATAAGTGGTTTTAGTTGATGAACAAGGAGGATTTAGGAAGGGAAGAGGTAGTGTACTGCGAATCAGATATTCATTCTTAGATCCTTAGTGGAAAAGTTTATAGAAAGGGGAAATACACTTTATGCAGGCTTCATGGATTTGAAGAACTCATATGACAGGGTGGATAGACAAGGATTGTGGAAAGTATTAAGAAAATATGGAGTAGATGGGAAGTAATTGAATGCCGTGAAGAGTATGTATGAGGGTGCTAAGGCTGCAGTGCGTTTGGATGGTGAACTGAGTGAATTTTTCTGTTTGAAGGTTGGATTGAAACAAGGATGTGTCATGTCTCCATGGTTGTTCAATCAGTATAAGGATGGGGTTATAAAAGAGATACAAGGTAGGTCAGGGAATGTTGGAAGGCCCTAATGAGAGAGGGCAGTGTTTGGAAACTCCCTGTACTGTTGTTTGCAGATGATACTGTGTTGTTAAGTGAAGACGAACGAGAGCTGCAAGGCTTGGTGGATGAGTTTGGGAGAGTATGTAAGAAACGGAATCTAAAGGTGAATGTAGGGAAGAGTAAAGTGATGGTCTTCGAGAGAAGTGAAGTCAGTGAATGTACAGTGAGACTGGATGGGGAGGAAATGAAGAATGTGAGTGTGTTTAAGTACTTGGGTAGTGTGATGAGTAAGGATGGAAGTTTAGAGGGTGAAGTGCTTGAAAGAGTGCAGCAGGGAAGAAAGATTGCTGGCTCCTTGAAAGCAGTGATAAGAAACAGGGAAGTGAACATGGAACTGAAAAAGCTACTAAATGACAGTATTGTGATACCAACTCTAATGTATGGAAGTGAAACTTGGACCTTGTTGGAGGGACAGAAGTCAAGAGTGAGAGCGATGGAAATGAGTTATTTGAAAGGTGCGTGTGGAGTCACATGGAGAGACAGACTAATAAATGAGGAAGTGAAGGAGTGTTGTGATGTGGATGTGATAGGAAGCATTAGGAGAAACACAGTAAGGTGGTTTGACCATATGGAGAGCATGGAGAGTGAGCGACTGTCGAGGAGAGTGTCTGTGAGTGAGGTGGAGGGGGGGAGAGGGAGGTGGAGGCCAAGGATGAGATGGAGCGATGGAGTGGATAGGTATATGAGAGAGGGGTGTGTGAGCCGGGAGCAGAGCATTGACATGGCCGGGGACAGAGTGACATGGAGGCGATTTGTTTGTGGCCACCGTGTAATGCAGGGAATTCGACGGATACTGCCACAGTCAATATGAAGCTGAGAGTTAGTCACCAGTGTAACCCAAGACATTTTTTATATCACCGCTAATGCTACACAAGTGTAATGACAGAAAGTTTTAAAGATTATGAAAAATGGGTAGCGTGAGCTTATTAGAGGGTTTATGGGAAATGTGGTAGTGTGAAACTTTTGGAGAGTGCTTGAGCCGATAGATATTGAGCACACTTTGCGGGCCACTCAATCTCATCTGTACCATACCACTCCATAGAGGATAGCAAAGTTCATACTCCTAATGACTTAACCTAAGTTTCACTAAGCACTAATAACTGAGACAGATTACTTTGAAAACTGGGAATGAATCCAAACGAAATAATAATGAGGAGCAACACTAGAAATATGAAACTTTAAAAGTTAAATTAATATTGAAAGAATATTGATATACACACACACACACACACACACACACACACACACACACATATATATATATATATATATATATATATATATATATATCTATATATATATATATATATATATATATATATATATATTAATCCTGTGGTCACAGTTGGACTCGCGGGAAGACTCAAAGAATACTGATGCACATGTCGATATTAATCCCGTGGTCAAAGTTGGACTCGCGGGAAGATTAAAAGCTTACTAAGACACTCTCTCAAGATTAAACTCGCACAACTCCAGAATCATATACAGTAAAGTCACAATAATTAAATGAACAATGATCAACTAAACTGAATCAAAATAAGCTGTAAACAAAATGGACCAGCCGATATATTTGTTATCTAAGCTACGTGAACTAGAAAAAGGGGGGGGGGGGTGATTGTGCGAGGCGCTGGCAGTGGTTTGAAACGGACGATCTGCAGTGTTGAAGAGAAGCTGCGGTCTCGTTAATCAGTACAAGAGGGATCAGGGGAAAATATGACCATGTTAATTCACGAACGTCTATGACTTATTACACGAGAGAGAGAGAGGGGGGGGGGATGAGAGTTCGACACCAACCTGCAATGTTGAAGAGAAGCGGCAGTCTGGCGTTTTTTTTTTTTTCTGGCCTATCGACCATTGGGGCCAAAGCCCCTGGTCATTAAGGCCGTATATATATATATATATATATATATATATATATATATATACAAACATATATATATACATACATACACACACACACTTCCATGCATATATACAGACACACTTTCATGCACACGTACATATATATATATATATATATATATATATATATATATATATATATATATACATATATATATAATTTTTATTTTATTTGTTTTTTCATTTTCATTTTTATGATTTTTTTTATTTTTTTTATATTTTTTGACCTTACATTATTCATAAACATAAATACCTAATCTAAAGACCCTAAAACTAATCATCTAACAGGCAAATCGCTAACCTATACTAAATCCTACAGAGGCAAATAGCTAGACCTACACTAATGGTAAAAATACCTTGACTAACAGAACACTATCGACTGCAGATATGTAATGCCTTTCTACATTACATACCTGCACTCATCACCTGGTGACTGTCAGTCGAGGCAGGAACATTTCCATATACGTCAGCTGTCGGCCCTAATTAGAACAACTTAAACAAGGTGGTAGAAGATATTTACATAACATGTACAGAAAGTAAAGGACCTCGCCCAACAGACCACCATCGACTGCAACTGCCCAATACCTTTCTATATTGCACACTTACACTCATCAGCTGGTGACTGTCAGTCGAGGAACGGGGTTTAATGTAGGGGACATCAATATTAGAAACAGATCAGTGGGAAGGAGGAACTATTGCATATATGTCAACTGTCAACCCTAATTAATAGTATAATATATACATAATTACAGTCGATAAAAGTCAAAACCATATAGTAAAAAAGTCACATCACTCTGATCAGTCCGGTCTCTCTCAAGAAAGCCATCAATTTATCAATCATAATTATGTCCCCATCACCCAGGATGGTGGAAAGGGTGAGGGGGATGTCTGCTGCTCCGCAGTAATTTATAAGTGAAGCGTGTTCACGAATAAATCGCCGACAGCATAGGATGATATGACTGATAGATTACACAGCATCACAGATGTCACAGTGTGGTGGGAGTCGCTTTTCCATATAAGGTTTCATGTGCGTGAGCATGGTGGCATTAAGCCGTAGTCGCGCCAACACTTTTTCTTCCAGGCGACTGGGACGGTTGGCAGTGGCCCAGTCGCCCAGATACGGCTTACACATTCGAATATTTAGTCTGGTTCACTGACCTTGCCACAGACGATTTATTGATTTCTTTCCGAGAGAGAGACTCGACCGTAGATCACGAGGAACGTCCCAAGTCTCCTCGAGCACTACAGCCGACTTTGCAAGTAAGTCAATGCTGTATATGAGACAATGACCAGGCACCCAGATCAGCGTGAATGACTTGTTGCATGAATGCAACTTATTAACAGCGCGGCCCTGGATCTCGTTCGAGTCCGTAGTACAAGATGCGATTGCCTGAAGGGCTGACTTCGAGTCTGAAAATATGACAAATGAGTCATGCCTAGAATTGAGAGCATAGTCTATGGCTTTGTCAATAGCAAAAACTTCGAAGGTAAACACAGATGTATGAATCGGCAACTGATACCTGAAGGCACATTCAGTCGACCATACACTAGCAACCACACATTCACTCGACTTGGAGCCGTCAGTGTACAATTGGTGGGACCCCAAGTGACGAATGATGATGTTACGAAACAAGTGGTGGACCTCTGCCTCCGGCACCTGGGTCTTTGGTGCTGGAAGCCATGATAATCAACAGTAAAGCCGGGTGGCTCCCAAGGTGCTATATTTTTAAACATCAACTTGTCACAGTCACTGAGGTCCACACCAAGCTCCTGAGTTAGTAAGTGGAGGCGAACGGCAAGTGGCCGATGCACCCCTCGCAGAAGGTGGTGGTACTGATGCAGGGGGTACAGGCCACATTGCCGATATTACTTTTCCTCGATGTTCTGAGGCCATAGAACCAAGCCAGGTGGTCACGGCGAATACGGAGGGGAGGCACATTCGCCTCCACTTCCATACCGTCTCATGCCTTTTTATGCTAAACTAAGATAGTGTCCGGGAATCAGCTAAAACTTTAACTAATTACTTTATAATATTTTTGACTCCCTAGGATCTTTAAAGAATGTGAGAGATACGTTTGCATTTGACATACGTAACAAAATGACTTACGATGTTGAAATTTTTGTGATAAGCGTACAGGAACTACTATCATAACGAAGCCAAATCAATTTGGAATTCAAAGAGTTTTATTACCCACGTTGAGTTATATGCCTACGTGACTGTAAACATGTTTCAATAACATGATTTTCGCGCTTCACAAACGACCATCTTCAATATTCTTACTTCAGAAAAAATCTATTAACTTCGGCAGGTAAATCTCTAGATTAGAATATAAAGGAAGACATTCGCTATTTTTAATCCCTACTAAAATATCTCGGTTACACAGCTATGTTGGCCAGCGCTGGTCCATATGTATAACAATTATACTTACATTAATACTTGACTTAATACTATCAATATCATAATCATGTTCATATTATGAATATCAACTAAGACTAGACTTAAATACAGAACTTAACGATTAAATGAACTGTACAGACTATATTTATAATATTACCTAAGATTATACTTACAATACTAGCTTATACTAATACTTAAAATTATGGCACTACAACCTCTTACAGGATTAAGGTGTCTGGCAATAGATAGATAGACAGAATTTGGTCTTAGTGACTGAGGCAGAAAATCCCAACTGTAAGGCCTGAACAAGCAATATGAGATCAGGCGGGGGAGGCGGTGGCTGAATTGGTAGAGAGGCGGCCTGCAGTCCTGATGGACCCAGGTTCGAATCCCGGCTAGGACAGGGAACAGTTTAAGGATTTGAATTTCATAAAAAGCAGACTCTCCTGATCTACCAGATGACCCGCCGACATGTCGTAAAATACCCCTGCTAATACCAATACACCAGTCCTGTATGAGACAGCCCTAGCATGTATTCAGTATGGACGGTGGGTGTTAGCGCCGAAGTGATGATATGTGGAGGTGTAGGAGGACTACTGGGCCTTGGGATAGACTACTGTCCCCGAGATAAAGGCCCTGAAGCCTTTGACCAGAGTCGGACACATTAAAAAAAAAAAATAAGAAAAGCTCGTGTTTTGTGAGTGTTTTCACTCCGGTTAGGGAAGGCTTGGATTCCAACAATGCCCACTATCACTCATTAGGACCATAAGTACCGATTATAGTTAACCCGTCACGTCCCGACCGATTTCGCACCTCCGATACCCCCCAATCCTGAGCTATTTTTGAAAAATTATTTTTTAGCTAAAACCTCCGCTTTTGTTGAGAAACAAATAGAAGATCACAAAGAAAGGGCTTACTGGGGTCCATAAGTGGTCGGAACAGGTGAGGTCCCCAGCGCCAGGTATCGTATTCTGTCACTGACGTGTGAGGTGCTCACATTTTCTATGGTAGGTAATTTTGGAAGAAACAACAAAGAACACATCTACATTTATTGATTTTGAACTAATAAACAATAACAACAATATAATGGTTTTCATTGATATATATAAGAAAAATAAGCATTGTTCCATCGCACGAGCATAGCGAGTTTGGTCATATTGGTCTCACGTTAGTTACTAAGTTTCTTGTTTTAGTAAACATATCATTTTTTCTACTTGAAGAGTACTGTTTCAATGCCATTTTACCATTTTTTACGGTATGTAAATGATTTCAGTTGTTTTCATTCATTACGATGACATTTAGCATAAGTATTGCGCACATCTGCTTACTCAGCGCACTCGCTATGACTCTTCTATCAACATACATTATCATTTTTCCACTTTCATAGCATTGTTTTTTTTACATTGAACCTTTTAGCAACCCATGTAAATGTTTTCACTTATATACATTCCTTTCGAGGGTATTTAGCGAAATGCTATCGCATATTCACGTAGCAATCACACTCGCTACCATGCATGTTTCAACTTCTACTTTATTTCTTCACTCCCAATATACTTCCCCACTTACATTACAGCCGTTTCCACCTTATACTACTATTTACATAATTACAGGGCTTATTTTTTCCACTGAGTGTCAAATACCCTCGCTAGGAATGTTTCGACTTAGGTAATATTTATACACTTACATAATAGCTTTCCACTTACATTACACCCGTTTCCACTTCATAACACTATCTACATATTTACGGGCCTTATTTATTCCACTGAGCGTCAGAATCTCGCATCTATATACACTTGGTTGGAATGTTTTCACTTAGAAATTATTTATTCACTTAGATGATAATTTTCCACTTATATTACACCCGTTTCCACTTCCATACTATTATTTACATATCTGCGTGCCTTATAATTATACTGTGCATCTGTATGTCGCATTTATCCTGAGTATGAGAGTCATTTCGCATGCACACTTGATCAGAACTGCATCAAGGTGTGATACTCACTAAAACAAGGGTGAATGCAGAGACCCACGTCACACTCTACGCACTCATAGCGGGTGTCTTTTCTCTGAGTGGCAGGTCTCACCCGGGAATTACTACACACGACACCTGCGTTGGGGCCTAGGTCTATATGGCTGGGGAGGTATAGGAGTGGGGAAATGGCTGGCAGATATTCTCAGGGGAGTTTGGGTGGCAGGGGCAGTGCGTGTGCGTTGCTGGGGCCTCTCGACCGCATACCTTGCAAAAATCTCACGTGTAAGCTCCCTTACAAACCCTTCAAAGGTTTCCTGCACTCCTGTAGTCATGGCATGCAGGTGTTGGCAATTTAGGGCAGTTATATCTAGCAGATGAAAGAATAGCTTCTTGTACCACCTCATCGTGGTCCTGGCACACTCGACAGTGGATATCATGGAGTTTGACTGGTCCACCAGGCGCATGTTGATGTTGTAATCAAGTACACACTCAGGATTCCAGATGTGGCGCCTCCTCTCGCTGCGGTAATCCACGGACTCTGTACTGTGCATCGAGGGGCGGTGAACAGTGGACAATAGGTTGACTTCTCTGTTGTGGTTCCACACTGTTGCTAGGATATTGTTAGCCTGGAAGAATACCAACTCATTTTTCTCTAGTTTTCGCCCCACCTTGACCATGTGACGCCGGTTCACCTTGACGATACCATAGATTCCCGTGTCATGCCTGTGTAAATAACGAGCGAGAAGAGGGCTAGTGTACCAGTTATCCAAGTAAAGGACGTGACCACGATGAAGGTAGTCTTGAATCATTGTCTTTACCACTGCTCCAGACAGTCCAATACTATCTATCTATCTATATACCTAGGCTGCTTCCCCCAAGGAAAGGGAGGTAGCCAAGACAGGACGACACACTCTCCATTTACTCATCCATTCAAACACATTCATTCACATCTTAGCCCCAAAGGGGACAACGGACAGATCCTCACCGCACCACACTGCACAAGGGTCAACTGTGCAATGCAATCAGTGACATCCGCAGCAGGGCCCGACAGCAGAACTGGTTTACCCCTGCCACATCATAACAGACCCATCCCCTTACCCGCACCTGACCTGACTAGCTGATCAGACCAAATGCGGGAGAATATCCCCTCAGGGCTGCGTCGTCACTTATTTATTCACAATTTCTCTCCATTTATTTCTGTCACGCACAGCCACTCTTCCATGCTCAACAGACATCCCTCTCGCATCCAGCGCTCTCTTCACACTGTCCATCCATCCTATTCGTGGTCTTCCTCTCAGCCTTACACCTCTCACATCAGATCTAGTTATCTTTTTCACCAATCGCTCATTATCCATTCTTTCCATATGCCCAAACCATCGCAACACCCTCTGCTCAACTCTACCAGCCATCTCCCGAACAACTCCAGTTCTCCTTCGCACTTCATCATTTCGCACCCGATCCATACGCGTCACTCCACACACTCCTCAGACACCTCATCTCATTTACATTCAAACTTTTCCTCTCTGCTACACCCATATTCCATGTTTCAGCCCCATATAATGCAGTCGGTACCACAACACCCTCATACAGCCTTCTCTTTACATCCATTCTAAGCGAACGACATTTAAACACTTTTTTCATTCCTCCCAGCACCTTTCCTACTTCATTTATTCTAAACTTCACTTCTGCATCTATTCTTCCATCCACAGCAACATGTGACCCTAGATATTTAAAACAATCTACCTCCTCAAGCAACTCACCATTCAAAACTATATTCATCCCCCTACCATCTATCAACCTCGTACACTTCATCACTTTACTCTTATTCTCATTTACTTTCAAATTCCTCCTTTCACACACCCTTCCAAACTCCTCTACCAACTGTCTCAATCTCTCCTCTGAATCAGTCACCAGTGCAGTATCATCTGCAAACAGCAGCTGCTTCAGATTCCAATCTCCACCATCAACATTTACCAGACTCAGACCACCTAACACTCTTGCATTCACCTCCCTTACAACACCATCCATGTAAATATTAAACAACCAAGGCGACATCACACATCCCTGTCGCAGCCCCACTCTCACGGGAAACCAATCACTCACAGCATTTCCCACTCTTACACATGCTCCACTATTTACATAAAAACTTTTCATCCCTTTTAGTAACCTACCATCAAGTCCATACAATCTTAAAACAGTCCACAAAGCCTCCCTATCAATTCTATCATACGCTTTCTCTAAATACTCCAATCCTCTATTATGTCTGTCTGTGCACCGGTGTGCAAGACTATGTCTTGCACATAACCGGTCCTACAGTCACACATAACAAAGATCTTGAACCCAAAACGGTGCCTTTTGCTGGGTATGTACTGCCAAAAGGAAATATTGCCTCTCCACAACACGAGACTCTCGTCTATGACAAGGTCTCCATAGAGATAAAATGAGGAACGGAATGTTTGCCTTAGGTCAGTGGTTTTCAAACTATTTAGTATGACGGCACACTAAGAAAAAAAATATATTTTTCCGGCACACCCGCCTTTTTTTCATGCAGCCTCCGTACGAAATTAGACTGTTTAATTTTTTCATTACTGATATGAACATGTACCTTATTAGTGAGACACATGAGCTTGCTTCGATTTACATATCAGTGGTATATTGGGAGGAACACTGGAGAGGCACACCCTCATATCTTCATCAAAACTTAGCAGTCTTGACCTTTTCTTACTTTTTATGTTAGTGAGGGTAGAGAACCCCAGTTCACACAAATAAGAGGTTGAAAACTGCATAAGAACTTTCTGAGCTTTTTTGGCTAAATGTGGGAATTCGTCCTCAATATGAATCCAGAAAGTTTCAAGTGACATTTCCATGTGCTTGAGTTTAAGAGTTCGGTCATTACGGATGTCTGTTAGCTCTTCTTCCTCCCTAAGACTAAGTTTCTGTTCGTGTGATGCATCAAGTATGAATGGATTTCTCAGCCAGTCGTAATTTTCCACACATATATTTGGGAAATTCTTTTCAATGTTCCTTTCTAGGTTTTCAAGATGCTCACATATCAGTGGAATAATCCCTTTGTTTTTTGTATCAGCAGTTTTTTTTAAACATATCCAAGTTGCCTTCTCTGACTTTAACATGCCAGAGCCTCATTTTTTCTGTCAGGGCTTTCATTTTGTCTGAAGAAGATAACAGATTTTCACGTCTTCCTTGCATAGATGTATTGACACTGTTCAGAATTTCAAAAATAACTGCTAAGTAGCATAACTTTCCACACCTGGTTTCGTCAGCTAATAATTCACAAAATTCATGTTTTCCCTCAAGAGTAAAGAAGGTAAGCATTTCTTCCTTTAGCTCATGCACCCGAGACAGCACCTTGCCTCTTGATAACCATCTGACCTCAGTATGCAAGATAAGGGATACATGAGGAGACTCCATTTCTTCACAAAGCAGGGAAAACAAGCGTGACTTTACTGGTTTGCTTTTGATAAAGTTCACCATCTTTACAACGTCATCAAGAACTGATTTCAATTCATTTCCCAGTGTTTTTGCAACAAGTGCTTCACGGTGCAAAAAGCAGTGGGTAGTAATCAGGTCTGGGTTTTCTTTTTTCACTAAGGATACAAAACCTTTTACTGATCCTACCATTGAAGGAGCACTATCAGTACATATTCCTACACATGACTTCCATGTCATATCAACACTCTGCAAGTAGTCACTCACTGCAGAACATACATCCTGTCCTGTTGTTTGAACTAATTCAATGCAGTATAAAAATTGTTTAATTATTTGGTTGCCAGCAATATACCTGATGAACACTAGTAACTGTGCTTTTCCCCCAACGTCTGTCGACTCATCTACTTGTAAAGCATACATTCCTTTTTCTTTTACAACATCACAGACACTTTTTTCAATATAACATGACATCTCCTGGATTCGCCTAATAATGGTATTATAAGAGAGAGGAATTTTCTTCACTTCCTTTTCAGCTTCAGCTCCAAACATTGTTCTTATTATAGCACAGCATGACGGAAGAATGAGAGATTCAGCAATTGTATGGCCTTTCATATTTTTTGCAATTAATTCTGCCAGTAAATAGCTTGCTTCTTGAGCCTTCTCTGCTACTTTAACATTTTTCTCAAAACTCAACCTTTGCTGTTTGTTTTCATTTAAAAGTATTTTAAAGTAGTCCAGAGATTTATCAGATAGGTAACTGTTTTGTTGTTAAATGTCTCTTCATTTTACTAGGGACCATGGCTTCATTCGATAGTTCAGTACCGCAAACAACACATTTTGGCTTAGGACCAAGCTCATCGTCACACCATGTGAACCCTAGTGCCAGGTAACTGTCCTGGTATGAGCGACGAGGCTTATTTTTGCCAGCCCCTGCCAGTGTCGTTTTCGAGCATACACTCAGACTAGCAGAATTCGGCTCATCATCAACCATCACCTCACTTCCACTAGCCTCCTCAACACATTTACGCCTCTTGATGACGAACTTATCCATTTTTTAAGCTGCTTTTGGAAACTGGCATTAAAACAGTATCTTTCACCAGTCCAGGCCAAGGCCACACTGATTACGTCTGTGGGGATCAGCTGGTCACAGAGTTGGCAAGTCCACAGAAAATACTTTTGGCATTCACACATTACCTTTTTGGCATATTCAATTTTTTATCATAGATATAATGAAATGAAACTAAATTGACTAATATTTCTGGCAGATTTCAAAATTTGTTGCGTAATATTTGGCAAGAAATGCCATAATTTGCAGAATCTAGCAACTATAGCTGGAGGCAGGCGGGAGCGAACTACATCGACAGACCTGTACCGGACGTGTCTATCATGTGCAGTGCAAGGATCACTCTCGCCGATCCAAGGATGCATTCTCGAACTTACTTAAATTATAGTATTTCGATGCAAGATGTCAAGTATTATATGTCAAAAATATTATCCTGGCATAAGCAGTCATATATAGAGGTGCTTACATTATGATTAGTTCATTAGCCTATCTGACTAATTATATTAATTTTGTCCTACATAAGTAATTTTACAATTTATAATAGTCTGATATTATTACATTACATTTTTCGCTGCACACTAAGGAGATGATGGCGGCACACTAGTGTGCTGCGGCACACACTTTGGGAATCACTGCCTTAGGTGATCAAAAACCAACCTAATTCGCCTCATCTTACCTGTGTCATTTGCATTTGCAGGATCATCAGCATTGTAAAAGTGGAGGCGACTTAAAATTTGCTGAAACCATTTACGGCTCATAATTTTGCCAAATATTGGTGTCTGCATGATAGGATCCATTGTCCAGTATGCCGGAATTCTGTTTTTCGTACAATACCCATCAAAAGTACCAGGGCAAAAAACAAAAACAATTCCGCAAGGGACACAGGGTAATCATAAATGATGGAATGCCTGCTCCTTGTGCAAGTCTTTCACTCTCATGCTGCTGGCTGCTAGCGAAACGGTTGGTTTGTTCCACTATTTGCTCCGCAAAACCCTCACTGAAAAACAGGTAAAAAAAACACAGCCTAGTGGAACAACGATGAATTCCTGGAGCCGTGCAGCCAGCGCGCCCCTGCTCTGTGAAGGGGTGAATGATCGGGGAAAAATCACTGCCATCCTCCCAATTCCAATTCACATAACCCTCGCCCCCATCGTCCTCATCGTCGCCTTCATCGGGGTGGGGAGAGTGATGATTCACTCCCA
>NC_137021.1:23991022-24006022 GCF_032717465.1 Coenobita brevimanus | reverse complement strand
TCTGTATAATCTTCTACACGCTCCTACAAGTAGTGGCAGTCTTCATCCCACAACGAGTAAATCATAAGAAAAAAGGACCGAGAATACATCAAGAAAGAAAAAACAAAGCAAACAAACAAAGAGTGAGATACGACTCACAACTCACAACCACCAGACCTCACCCTTCTCTCTCTGCCACATCCACCCAACCTCCACCGCTGACGCAGGAGTGAAGAGGTCAAGACAACGAAACAAATACCAAGCCCATATTCACAACTCATCTTACTCACTCATCTTCACTCAAGTTACTCATCGCTACTCATTTACTCACCACAGATACCAGTGTGGGAAGTCGACGTCACCATACGTTTGCTGAGACGACGACAAGCCATGTGTCTGACACCCCACAACACGTCAATCAACCCGCGAAGAACAACACTATCACCACGTGCAACACCACTGACACCATTTCCACCACGGTAAAAATTAGTGAGTTACTTCATTTATACAATACACAGTCATAGACAAAAAACTTCTACAAAAACATATAAAACGTGCTGTATAGTTACAACTTAAATACATATACCTACTGCAATTATCTTCATAATTTAATCATTAAATACTTGCACCAACAATAAATATTCTACACTGTATATATTCATTCATTTACTATAGCATTTATTTACTACCAACGAGTGTTACCATTTATACCTACATAAAATACGTGTTTCATACATACAGCTATACATTATTACATTTAAAAAGTGATAAAGAAAATATACCATCACAGTTACTCAGTGAGCGATCAAAAGAACTGTATTAAACATTTATTAATTAAAGCTACCTAGTGGAAACAGATAAATTAAGCTACAACGAAAACCAGAGAAAAAAAAAAAAAAGGCCAACACAAATGACGTTAGCAAGAATGAACATCTTCAACACAATCGTGAAGACAAAGATTTCCACACAGTGCTGACACATATATTGCCCACGATAGGTAAAAGTGAACAAGTCAGTGTATATAGTTAATACTGTATTATAGTGTATATATATTTTTTATATAAAATAAAATATGGGACTATATAATATCATTTTCAGTAATATCTGTGCAATATAAACTAAACCTTGAAAAAGGATCCCAAGGAAATTAGCCAGCAATTATGCAACCATGAACAACACAGAAAAAGTGTAGACAAACGAAGAAAAACAAACCATAGAAACTCAATACATACAAAAAAAAGAAAGAAAAGAAAACGAAATAGAGTAAGATCACATAACAAACAAATGAAAATAAGTGTAAGTGTTACTACAAATGCCAAAATACCACATAAACTACAAACAAAAAAAGCAAATTGTTGTCTCCATAAGCTAGTGGCATGGCACATCATATCATCGACCGCAGCATGACCGGATTCAATGTCAGGACTTCAATTATTACAATTATGTAACGACAAACGATTGCATTATGTTACACTTGCTACAATTTTATAACTACAAACAATATGTAACAATTATGTAATTGTTGCATTAACAAGATGTAACTTTTATGTAACTTTAACTACAATTATGTAACTACAAACGATATGTAACAATTATGTAACGACAAACGATTGCATTAGGTTACACTTGCTACAATTATGTAACTATAAACAATATGTAACAATTATATAACTTGCATTAACAAGATGTAACTTTTATGTAACTTTAACTACAATTATGTAACTACAAACAATATGTAACAATTATGTAACAGTTGCATTAACAAGATGTAACTTTTATGTAACTTTAACTACAATTATAAGGCCAACACAGTTATGTAACAGTTGCATTAACAAAATGTAACTACAATTATAAGGCCAACACAATTATGCATTACCACAATATTATGTAACAATTCATGAAATGTTACAATTATGTATTACTACAGTGTTACTATAATGTAACAATTACAATACAATTATGTAATAATTCTCAATGTTACAAATATGTATTACCACAATGTTACTACAATATTATGTAAAGTCATACAATTATACCACAATTCTGTACTACCAGTATCATCATACAAGTTAGGTGAAATATTAGACATTACTAAAGGGATAACTCAATATGTAATGTATAACCTAGCAGTATTACCATTGCACAATTATATGCGTATGTCTGTTATACATACACATCTTACAAAATGTCATACAACAACCATTGCATTTATTCAAATATGTATACAACTTGTTTAAAATGTAATATTACTAGATCATTGCAATTTACTATGAATATTATATGTATACAATATTATAATCAATAATATGTACTAATAGTTTAGCATATGTCAATGATGATTGCTGTCGGAGGACCTCCAGTGGCGTGGCCGAGCATATGTTAGGACTCCACATTATAATTACAAATCATAATAGATAAATAGATAAATAGATAGATAGAGAGACAGATAGAAGCAGGAAGTCACATGATGAGAAGGTATTGTGTCTGCAAGAATCGAGCAATGCTAAACATGCTTACACACTGTTAACTCAAGGAATGCTTTATAGGCACATGACAGCGCCTCGTGACCATACACACACATACACACATACTCACACACAGGCTTCTAGAACTTTCCAACAACAGTGTAACACACATGACACGACCCCTGCTACACCAGAATTTAAGAAGCAGAGGCAGAAGGAGACAGGCCATAGAATCGGCAGGTAATAGGGAGAAGGAGCCTAGCAACATGGGTGAGAGGAGAGAGGGAGAGAGAGAGGAGAGCGAGACAGGGAGGTAGCTAGCGGGACACTACTTTATACTTCACTCGTGTGAGAGACTTTGTTAATATTTCCAAGACAGAATAAAAATAGTCCCATACTATTCCTTACCTCTCCTGTCATTGCATGACAAATGGGAAAGAAGATTATCTACTTACAAACTACTCACGTATAACAACCGCTCGTCCACAAGTCTAATATATACATAACTGATCTACAAAACTTTCTACAAGCACTTACAAAGTTATTTGTGATATATATATAAAAAGTGAGAAATTATGAAGGAATTAAGAGTGGATAGGTGACGGGCAGGTCGTCTTGCTGTTTTTATATTTGTTTCTGTTGGAGTTTTTGTTGATGGTCACGTGATTTGATTGTTGACCTTGGGTGTAGGTTTACACCTGTGTCTGAGTGTATGAGTGCGTGTGTGTGTGTGTGTGTGTGGGAGTGATTGTGTATGTGCCTCTGCACGAACGTGTGTGTGTTTGTTGTTGTAAGTGTCGTAGTTGTTGTGTCAGCTAGCTAGCTAGAATAGTGGTATAGGTTCCGTTTCTGAAGGTTTTAGGCTGCTAGGGAACCATTTACTGAATTGTGAAATCTCCATCAGTTCCATTTCTTTTCTTATTTTTTGGTAGGCTTCTTGATTTTGGTTTTCTATTTTAGTCCATATTTTTTTTGCTAAGTTGTGTAGTCTTATGTTAATTGGTAGTGTATTGGTGAATGTGTGTATTTCTTCTGTTGTCATTGTTTATGGGTATTGTTGGTTTGTTGCTGATCGCAATGCTTTGCTCTGTGTCTTCTGTAGTTTTTTAATCTGGTTGTTTGATAGCGTGTGGGATGGGATGGGAGGGTATTCCAGGATAAGGAGAATCATGGCTTTTACTAGGTGGGTTTTTATTTTAATGCTTAGGTCTTTGAATCTGTAAAATTTGGTGAGTGCTATTCTTGCTTTCCCCACTCTTTCTCGAATGTGGTCTGTGTACCCTCTTTTGTTGATTCTCAGGCCGAGGACTCTACCAGTGAGCTGAAATTCTATAGGTTCCTCCTCAATTATTAATGTTTCTGTTTTCCTTTTGGATAGTTGGATGACTGAATTTATCCATGTTTGTTTGTATATTCCATTCTTTTTCTAATTTGTTGATCTTTTCAGCCTCGTTTGCTGTGAGTCTGTTCATTATATTCTTGGACTGGCCCGCGTATCCTACAATTTGTGTTATGTCGTCCATATATATATATATATATATATATATATATATATATATATATATATATATATATATATATATATATTGCCAGACGCCATAATCCCGTAAGGGGTGGCCATCTGACTTAGAGTTATTTGATCTGTGGGGAGGGGCACTAACCCTTCACCAACCCACTTGCTGACACTTAGGGAGCACGTATGGTTAGGTTATATGATTACCACCCAGCGTTGTATATGGTTTCTTGGCTTACAAGAAACCACATGGCTTGTCACTCAATGTAAAGCTACTTGTAAAGGAAAGAAAAGCAATAAGAAGTGACAGAAAAGATTGGAGAAATAGGAAGTGGGGAGAGCAGGCAGAGAAAAAGAATGATCAAGGCTAAGGAAGAAGTAGGGAGCAATACGTCAAGTGACTGGATGATGGTCGCCACCATCTACCACTTTATACGGTATATATATATATATATATATATATATATATATATATATATATATATATATATATATATATATATATATATATATATATATATATATATATATATATATATATATATATATATATATATATTATTATTATTACATCCCCGTCCTCACACTGCCTGCCACAGGCTCCAACAGCAGTAGTACAGTACAGGAAGGACGTTGCCCAGTGAGTTGTTCTTCTTATGGTCAGCCTTTACGTGTGCAGTACACAAGATCAGCTGAGGTGAAAATAAACACTGGCTCCTTAAAGTTCACTGTCTTTATTTTCCAAATAATTCCACTTAATGCTTTTCAACTTCACTGTTCTCACAAGCACTGGAACTATACACACTTTACTGATTGCAGTTGCACTTAATGTTTAACAACACTTCACAGATAGTACACTTAATGCTTGCTAACACTTCACTTATTACACAAGTACTGAAAATAATCTTCACTGACAGCAATTACACTTAATACACTTCACTGTCTTCTCAAGTTCCACTGATATACAAACTTCAATAACCCCGTCACTGTTTGCCACTGTTCGCACAAGTACCAAAAATATACAATCTTCACTGACACTGCACCAAAACCAAAACTGACCACTTCACACAAACTGACCTGAAACCCGACTAAACTCCAAACTGACTTGACACCTCACTAAACTTGTATTAATCTCTACCCCATCCTTATTATAAGCTTGCACTGTTCTAGAAACGTCCACTTCTCCAACATTCTAGGACATACTGTCTTGCATCAGCCCCTAGCAACAACAGTTACCAACTACGAGACATCAAAACATTCTAGAGTTGTCTTACATTACCTAACACTCTAAATCATTAACCATACGAACTTAAATTACATAGTTTAACAAGCAATTACTTAAATAAAACATTATAAAGAAAAAGAGCACAAAAATAAATGCATAACTTACGAAATAACTATGCTCACAAACAGCAGGCTAACTGGCAACTCTGACTCGTACCGAACTTACGGTACCAGAAACGTCTCGAAAGATCTCGCCTACCTAACTGGCAAATCTCCCTTCATAACAATATATATATATATATATATATATATATATATATATATATATATATATATATATATATATATATATATATATATATATATATATATATATATACAGTATGTGCAGCCTCTGTGCGTTTCGAACGCTAGTCGACGCGGGTTTGCCACCCACCAGAGTTGTAAAAACTTTGGAAACTGTTCACCGAGCCACTGACAACTTTGACGGATATCAGGGGTGCTGTGGTTGAACTAGTGTCCCATACTAGTATGGTTGCACCCAGTCGGCTTAAGGAGGGACGATTACACTTGGCTCACAGACTGCACACACATCCACAGCCACTAGAACACTACAATCACACTCACAAGCACTTCTAACTATACGTACAGTCTCTATCAGACAGCCTAAGCCACTGGGTAAAGATACATTGGCTGTATCGTCCCTTCTTCGGTACCACCTCAGTGTGTTCCTCATAACGGTTCCTATCACATCCACATCCACACCACAACGCTCCTTTTTATCCTCATTCGTCAGCCTGTCTCTCCATGTGACTCCACAGGCTCCTCTTATATAACTCATTTCCACTGCTCTCACTCTTGACTTGTGTCCTTCCAACAACGTCCAAGCTTCACTTCCATACATTAGAGTTGGTATCACAATACTGTCATGTAGTAACTTTTTCACTTCCATGCTCACTTCCCTGTTTCTTATCACTGCTTTCAAAGAACCAGCAACCTTTCTTCCCTGCTGTACTCTTTCAAGCACTTCACCCTCCAAACGTCCATCCTTACTCATCACACTACCCAAGTACTTAAACGTACTCACATTTTCCAATTCCTCACCATCCAACCTTGCTGTACATTCACTGACTTCACCTCTCTCAAAGACCATCACTTTACTCTTCCCTACATTCACCTTTAGATTCCGTTTCTTACACACTCTCCCAAACTCATCCACCAAGCCTTAGAGCTCCTCTTCATCTTCACTCAACAACACAGTATCATCTGCAAACAACAGTACAGGGAGTTTCCAGACACTATCCTCTCTCACCAGGGCCACTCCAACATCCACTACCCTAACTTACTTCTTTTATTACCCCATCCATGTACAGATTGAACAACCATGGAGACATGACACATCCCTGTTTCAACCCAACTTTCAAAGAGAAAAATTCACTTAGTTCACCATCCACACGCACTGCAGCCTTCGCACCATCGTACATACTCTTCACAGCATTCAACAACTTCCCATCTACTTTCCACAATCCTTGTCTATCCACCCTGTCATATGCTTTCTCCAAATCCATGAAAGCCGCATACAACTTCTTTCTCTTCTCTAGAAACTTTTCCACTAAAGATCTAAGAATGAATATCTGATCTACACAACCTCTCCCCTTCGTAAAGCCTCCCTGTTCTTCTCCAACTAATTTCTCTGTTCTTTCTCTAACTCTGTCAATAAGCATCCTACCATACACTTTTTCTATTATAATAACAAGACAAATGCCCCTATGATTACCACGCACTTCTTTTTCCCCTTTTCCTTTGTACAAGGGAATAATTATACCTGACTTCCAATCCTCCGGGACTCTACCTTCCTCCCAGGCCAATCTGCACATCTTCCACATCCATTCTACTACTATCTCTCCCCCATGCTTCAGCATTTCACCACACACTCCATCAATTCCTGGGGCTTTCCCCGATTTAACTTTCTTCATTGCTTCCACAACTTCTATCCTACTGATTTCTTCCTGTCTTCTCACCTCCCTCCTTCTCCCAGCCATTCCCCAGCCACTTATACTCGCATTACTTCCATCCTCTATGTTCAACAATTCCTTAAAGTGTTCTCTCCATCTGCTCACTTTTTCTCCCTCCTCCACTAGTAATCTATCTATCTATCTATCTATCTATCTATCTATATATATATATATATATATATATATATATATATATATATATATATATACATGATGAGAAATAGGGGCGTGGAAGAAGTTGAGAGGCGGAAGAGTTATATGTAGAATGAAAGAGAGAGGTGAAAAGATTAGTAAGAGAGAGTAAGAGGAGAGTGGATGAGGAATTTGGAAGGAATTTGAGTGTAAAGTGGAGGGACTGTAAGAAAATGTTCTGGAAAGAGGTGAAAAGAGTAAGACAGGGTGGAAGTGAAGTTAGCAGGGGAGTGAAAGATAAAAATGGTAGATTGCTAGTGGAGAAGGGAGAAAAAGTGAGCAGATGGAGAGAACACTTTAAGGAATTGTTGAATATAGAGTATGGAAGTAATGCGAGTATAAGTGGCTGGGGAATGGCTGGGAGAAGGAGGGAGGTGAGAAGACAGGAAGAAATCAGTTGGATAGAAGTTGTGGAAGCAATGAAGAAAGTTAAATCAGGGAAAGCCCCAGGAATTGATGGAGTGTGTGGTGAAATGCTGAAGCATGGGGGAGAGATAGTAGTAGAATGGATGTGGAAGATGTGCAGATTGGCCTGGGAGGAAGGTAGAGTCCCGGAGGATTGGAAGTCAGGTATAATTATTCCCTTGTACAAAGGAAAAGGGGAAAAAGAAGTGTGAGGTAATCATAGGGGCATTTGTCTTCTTAGTATAATAGGAAAAGTGTATGGTATGATACTTATTGACAGAGTTAGAGAAAGAACAGAGGAATTAGTTGGAGAAGAACAGGGAGGCTTTACAAAGGGAAGAGGTTGTGTAGATCAGATATTCATTCTTAGATCTTTAGTGGAAAAGTTTCTAGAGAAGAGAAAGAAGTTGTATGCGGCTTTCATGGATTTGGAGAAAGCATATGACAGGGTCGATAGACAAGGATTGTGGAAAGTGTTAAGAATATATGGAGTAGATGGGAAGTTGTTGAATGCTGTGAAGAGTATGTACGATGGTGCGAAGGCTGCAGTGCATATGGATGGTGAACTAAGTGAATTTTTATCTTTGAAAGTTCGGTTGAATATATCCTACCATACACTTTTTCTATTATACTAAGAAGACAAATGCCCCTATGATAACCACGCACTTCTCTTTCCCCTTTTTCTTTGTACAAGGGAATAATTATACCTGACTTCCAATCCTCCGGGACTCTACCTTCCTCCCAGGCCAATCTGCACATCTTCCACATCCATTCTACTACTATCTCTCCCCCATGCTTCAGCATTTCACCACACACTCCATCAATTCCTGGGGCTTTCCCCTATTTAACTTTCTTCATTGCTTCCACAACTTCTATCCTACTGATTTCTTCCTGTCTTCTCACCTTCCTCCTTCTCCCAGCCATTCCCCAGCCACTTATACTCGCATTACTTCCATACTCTATGTTCAACAATTCCTTAAAGTGTTCTCTCCATCTGCTCACTTTTTCTCCCTTCTCCACTAGTAATCTACCATTTTTATCTTTCACTCCCCTGCTAACTTCACTTCCACCCTGTCTTACTCTTTTCACCTCTTTCCAGAACATTTTCTTAAAGTCCCTCCACTTTACACTCAAATTCCTTCCAAATTCCTCATCCACTCTCTTCTTACTCTCTCTTACTAATCTTTTCACCTCTCTCTTTCTTTCTACATATAACTCTTCCGCCTCTCAACTTCTTCCACGCCCCTATTTCTCATCATGTATATATATATATATATATATATATATATATATATATATATATATATATATATATATATATATATATATTCAACTATTGCAAGTCTCCTGCATAACAAGGGCCTCCCCCAACCTTCTCCACGAATTCCCTGACTGAGCCAATCTTTGCCACGTTTTCCCCTCAAATTTCTCGATCTTCTCTCGTCACCTTCTGCCTGACCTTTTTCTGATACACTTATGATCTCTTTGTGTCCAGTCGGTGAGCCTCTTGCTCAATCTGTTAGCCCTTGTTCATGCTACATGGACTGCCCACTAGGGTGTAACATGTTCACTAAAGTGTGAATTTCAAGTTTGGCAGTATGTATTCAAGTGTAAAATCAAATTTTAGGAGGGGTCCTTTCTCTTTAACTTTTGCTAAAAATCAAATTTAAGTATTCAATTTCGCATTTTTCGTTTTCTGGTTCGGTACAGACTATGCAAGACTTATGCTGTAGCACATATATAGCACATCTTTGCAGGCTTCTGGCCTTGGTTTCCTCGTCACTGCATTCTAAAAAGAAAAACATCATTTTCTTACTAAAACACTGTAATACATCTAAGATGTTGCTAGATTTTTATTGTGATAATATCCATGTTTCAGTTACACGGCTTGGTGTTGATTGTGTAGCCATCATGGCTAGGCAAGGACCAAAGACAAGAAAAAGTTCCGGATGAAAACTGCGTGATCTGTTGGGTCCAGGCAATCAATTCGTTCCTATAGAAGTTCCAACGTGGAGAGCTGTAATTAAAAGGGGAATCCTTCTGCAAGAAGAGAAGCTGGTTCATGAGGATATGATAAGAGCACTGTACCCTCTGGAAGATTTGGCTAAGGACTTGGTATCACTGGTGGTAGCACAGTGGTGCAAAAGCAATGCCAAATTAATTTCTCCAGTAATAATTCAAGAGCGATCCATTGCCAGGAAAATTCTTCTCAGGAGGAAGGAAATGGCACATAGTGAATGGCAGGGTGAATGCTACGTTGAGACAGAAGAGAATATCAGAACTTGATACACTGTTTGACTTAACAAACTGCAGACATGAGATTATTTTCCTTGGAAGTGAAGCATCTGGCTGCTTTGGCTGTTCTGCTAGAGTTCATGTCAACTGTGACTGTCCTCTTCCTCAAAAGATTCCAAAGCTGGAGCTGGAGAGGCTCTATTACCAGAGGATCAAAACCTCAGAACGTTCTGTCTTCCAGATGGCAAATGCTGATGTCAGGGAAACAGTGGAGCAAGTACAGGCTGCTAAGAGGAAGGAAAAAGAGCAGAAATCAGCTGAAAAGAGAAAAAGGAAGGAGGAAGAAGAAAAGGAGCTAATACTTGGGGATGCTGATGAGAATGAGGAACATGGGGCGACTTCCTTGAAGGAGTCGCCAGAAAGACCAATACCTACTGCTGACACAGATTTTTTTTTTCCAGTACTCCACAAGGCACAAGTGTCAGTGACAACACTGGCAAAGTCTCTACCTCTCCCAACAGGAACTACATGGATATTTCAAACACTGCTGCGGCTGCAATTAGGTTTAAGGCACTAAACACTCCTGCATCAGCCATTTCAACTGGTTTCTTGCAGGATCTTATTAAAGCAAGCCATCTAGCTGCTGATAAGGCATATCTAGCTGTTGACATGATGAAGATGTGGAGGGGCAAAAAGCCTATATAATCGCTGCCTCGGTGGAGGTCCTGGAGAAAAGGACAAAGGGAAAGGAGATCAATGGAATTTTCTTTGATGGAAAACGAGATAAGAAGACAAAGATCATGAGGTACAATGAAGAAAGTGGCCGCTTCCATCCTGATACTACAACCGAAGAGCACTATAGTGTTACATGGGAACCTGAGGGAAAGTATCAATTTCATTTTACACCAGAATAACCTGAAGGAAATGAGAAACCTGCACTTAAGGTAGCTCAGGCTCTGTTTGAGTGGATTAGTGCTGATGGTGGTAATGATACTCTTGTGGTCCTTGGTAGTGACTCCACTAACACAAACACAGGACCTGATGGAGGCGCTATCACTCACATGGAAAGACTGCTAGGTCACAAGTATCACTGGTTGATATGCCAGCTGTACATTAATGAACTCTGTCTCAGGCACATGATCATTAATCTTGATGGTCCTTACACTCACAAGTCTGGGTTCAGTGGCCCAATAGGAAACCTTTTGGAGAAGATCAATGACATACCTGTCAACTTTACATTCAAGGCACTGCCAGGAGAAAATATAATTGAACTTCCAGAAGGCATTGTACTGAACCTTAGCACTGACTAGAAGAAAGTTCAAAAGACAGGAATGGTAAGCAAAGAAGTTGCTAGTCTAAAATGTGGCCTACTGAATCAGACACACTGGCTGACTACAGGTGAAGCTCTGCTGATGCTGTGGACGAGGCAGCATGGTTTGAAGGGAAAGGAGCTGAAGGAGCTAGAGGTCCTGGTGAAGTTTTGTCTGGACTTCTATTTCAAGATGTATTTTGAGATAAAGGTGAAGCACCACATGAAGTATGGACCTCACCATATTGTGACAACTCTGAAACTGCTGAAACACCAGACCTCTGAAGTAAAGAATGTGATTACTTCTGCATTAGCATGTGGAACATACCAAGCGCACAGTGAGAACATCATTGCCTCTCTCCTGTGCAGGGAGAATGAAGAGGAGAGGGCGTGGGGGGTTGACATGATCAAAAAAATAAGAGGTAAGTCTGAGTATGGAGACATGAGTCTGAGAACTCACAGAAACCCTACACTGAATCTTCATGCTACGTCTCCGATTACTCTGATTGACTGGAATAAGGAGAAACTGTATGAGCCAGTGTTCACCTGTAAAATGTCAAGAGAAGACGTTGAGGACCTTCTCAGGTCTCCACTTCTAGTTGAAAACTTCTCAGTTCACACTCAAAGCTGTGAAAAAGCAGTCCAGGAAGCTTCAGCTGCAGCTCATGAAGTGTATGGGCATGAGAGAAGAGATGGTTTTGTTCGTGCTAGGATCGATCACAGAGAAATGTTTGCCCTTTTTTCACTCAAAGCAAGACATTATGAACACATTTTAGCTTTCTACGAGAAATACAAGATAAATGAAGATATTTTCAGCAAAGAAGATCTCAGAACTTTCAGTTAACTAGAGTATTAAAAGGTGAATGAGGGACTTACCAGTACTAGACAAGAATTTAAAAAAATAAATAAATAAAAAAGGTTGAGTGCCACAGCAGCTTGCGGAAAGGTGGGGGCAGCTACCACCACACTCAATGATGCCGATACTAAAACAAATGAAAATTGGTGGAGGCGTTAAAAATAATAACAAAAATTCCTACCTGGTGACAGGAGGCTAAAAATCTTATAATTTCATAGTTTAGGGACATACTGGGATTTTCTGTTTAGTTTAGTGGTTATAAATTAATAATATAGGATGATCTTAAACGGGTCTAGACCTACCCTCAAGAAATGCTTAAAGATGTGTGTGACGAGTATGCACTATAATATCAAAAATCATTTTTTTATTGAAGTGATAATATCATTTAGGCTAGCAAGTTTTTGAAATTTGTCAAAAATCATTTTTTGTTTTGTTTTTACTGAAGTGATTTTGAACACTCCCTACGTGTCAACAAGTGGATTGGTGGAGGGTTAGTGCCCCTCCCCGTAAAAGAACTAACTCAGTCAAATGGCCATCCCTTATGGGATTATGGCGTCTGGCAATAGAGAGATAGATAGATAGATAGATTTTGAATACCTAAATGCAGTTTTTCGCAAAACTTGCACTGGACAAATCCTCCTTAAAACTCAGTTTTACATAGGAATACATACTGCCAATTATGGTAATCCAAGTTTTTCATTATTCGACTTTAGTATGATACACCCTACTGCCCACGTCCATTTCTGTTCTTTTTTAATTTCTATAATATCTTTGACTATTGTCTGCATCCCTTACCCAAGTTGATGTTTTCCTGTCTCTTAAATCTATTCCCGACATTGACCTTTCGATTGCGCTTTGAGAAATTATTAATTAACCTTCCATAGATTTTGTCAGTTTTCAGGCCTCACAACCATATATAATAGCTGGAGTTATACATATGTTATATACTTCTCGTTTCATACTAACTGGCAAGCTACTTTACATTGTCTCTATGTTTACCAAAAGCTTTCCGTTCAATTGTAAGGTGTACTTTTATTTCACTACCATGATCTTCCATTAATTTTAGTATTTGTCCCAAGGAACTGTACTTCTCCAGTTCTTCAAGAATTTCTTCTCTTATTCTGATGACGCTCCTTGTTGTTTGTGGATTAAACATTAGTTTTACTCCAGTTCATCTTTAGCCCTGCTTTGAGACTTTCCCTGTTCAGGTCATTTAACGTTTTTTGCAATGTCTCCTCTGTTTATGAGATTAGGACAATGTCATCTGCATATTTTTGATGGTTTAGCTTTTCTCCATGCTCACTCCTTTGTTTTCCCAGTCTAGCTTTCTGAGAAAAAAAAAAAAAAAAAAAAACTTTATGGGCATGCTGTAAATAATTTTGGTGAAATTGTATCTCCTTGACAAACGGAATTCACAATCTTAATTTTTTTTCCGAGTCCTTATGTAATTTAACTGTAGCAGTTCCCTCTTTACATATGTTTTCGAGCAGTTTAGCAATACGCTTACTCCTTGTTCTCGCAATGAATTATAATTGCCATGTTCTCCAATGGGTCGAAAGCCTTTTCGTAATTAAAAAAAAAAATAGCACATTTGCACATTGGTTTATTATATTCAGTAGTTTTCTCAGTTACCTGATTCATTGTGAGTAGATGATCAGTAATAGAATACCCACTTCGGAATCCTGCCTGTTCACGAGGTTGTTTTTTTTTTGTTGTTTTCTGTTCGTAAGGATAATAATAAGCTAATGGGTCGATGGTTACCAGGATCTTTCAAGTGACATTTTGTGTACAGTAAAATAACTATTTATTGCATTACACCATGTTTTGAGATTTTTATTTTTTATACATTGACTATATAAGTGAGCATGACTGTTTTCTACTTCTGCTTCTGCATTCAACAGTAAATCTGTTACTAATCTGTCTTCTCCAGGAGCCATCCCTCTTTTCATAGTTTTAAGAGAAATGTTTACTTCATCTGCTGTTACCTCAGTTATTTCACTTGTGTCAGCTGAAAAGTTAGCTACTGGTACTACCGTCTTTAAGGCATACAGTTCTCTGTAAAATTCGTAAACTCTCTTCACCATCTTATAACTACATTTAATGACTTCACCGTTTTTGTCTTTCACTGATGTAATTTGTTGCATTCCTAGTGCTATTATACTTCGGACCTGTTTCAGACTTTTTCCATTTTTATGGTTTCTTTGATCTGATCCATGTTTCTTTTTCTTTCTTCTTCTCTTTCTCTGTTGTTGATAAGCTTATTTAATTCCGCTCGTTCTGTTTCATCTTTCTTTTGTTCTTACTTTCATTTCCTTTTTTTTTTTTTTTTTTTTTTAAATAAGCTCGAATGTCTTTTCAGAATACTTTTTGGTTTTGGTTGTATTAGGTTTCCCTCCTACCTCCGTTGCTTCTCTTGGCACTTTTGTTAGTTTGTCATTCAACTCATGAATGTCATATCCAGCATTATTCAGAGCCTGAAATCTGTTCCATATTTCCAATTGAAAGGGTGCTTTGTTTTCACTTACTTTGAATGGGCATATCTATTTATCTTTAATCATCTCTTTCTTTCATTTATGAAACTGAATCTGGCTGTGCAACCCACCATTGTGTGGTCACTTTCTATATTTACTTTGTTAATAACTGTGACATTTATGATCGCGTTATTTTTATCTGCTATAATGAAGTCGATTTCATTCTTTGTTATTCCATTTGGGTTCACTTTCTCCCTGCCCTTTTGTGAAAGAGTGTGTTCGTTATTCTGTTGTTATACATTCCAACAAAATTTTTTCACCATTTCTCATCTTTCA